>NC_057813.1:447382713-447682713 GCF_018294505.1 Triticum aestivum
ACATAGTATGAGACTTAATATCGATGTTTCAATTCGGTGTACATTGTAAGATTTGAACGGAGGACCAGGCATACGGGTAATTATTTCGAAATTCGTGCCATACTAAGTTTCGAAAAGTTGACATTGACTCAATTTGTTGTGCTATTTTGTAGGTCATATGTTTGAATCCATCCAAAAGTTTTCTCACTACCATGGTGTTCATCATATACATATGAATTTGTATTAAAAAAGTAGCGTGGATATAGTGAAATGCGAAATCCACGTTAGAATTGGAGATCGCTACGTGACACACACTCTAATTCAAATAACTAACTACGTGACACACACTCTAATTAAAATAACTAATTATGTGACACACTCTAATCCACGTTAGCATGGGTACCATTTCGATTTTTTTCAAATAATTCCTCATTAATTAATTTATAGTACTCCCTCTGTTCACTTTATAAGACCTTGAAGACATTTCAGATAATGTGCAAAACAGTTCATTTTAAGTTGTCTGAAACGGCTTACAAAAGTGAACGGATGGAGTATCTCGTTTCGAATGACTAATTATTGCAAGGAAAACACGGGCATGGTAATACATACAGATTCGTTTGCAAATGAAATAAGATTCGTTTCGTTTGCATTCTCAAATGTAGGCGCACCAGGCAGACCAGGGTCATGCTGGGGTGGACGCTGCTTCGGTGCCTTAAAGGCAACTGCCCTTGGGTGACTGACATGTGGGCCAGCCACCTGTTGGGCCTACATGTCATGGACACAAAGGCAGGTGCCTTAAGGCACCGAAGCATAGTCCTATCGGGGTGGTCGCATGTGTCGGACGAACGCATAGCACCCAGCCACCCCCCCCAAAAAGGACGACGACAAAATAAGTTCGCGCTTCCACGTTCCGGATTGAAATATCTGGCGGCCCCAATTCCAGCCCTGCAAAATCTCTCTTCTCCACCGTCCCCTTCCGCGCCTAGATTGCTCAAATCCCTAATTCGCCCAACCCATCCAAGTCGAATCGCCCCTCATCTCGTCTCTTTCCCCACCGTTCCCCACCTCTGTGCTGGACGACTGACGACGAAGACGACGGTCGCACTTCACCACCGCACCGGAGCTACCTCATCTACGCCCTCGTCCACCGCACCGGGTGGTCCACCGACAACGTCGGCCGCCGCAACCGACGTGCCTCACAGACACCGAGTTCCACCGCATCAGGTGCGCTTCACCGACGCCGTCTCCCAGCTCATCGGGGCTACTTCACCGAGCACATCGTCGCACCTCCGCCCCCCGAGGCCGTTGGGGCTTCACCAACGGTCTCGTCCACTGCATCGTAGCGCTCCGCTGCCACTCAAGATCTGCATCCGTGCGCGGCCAGCCAACGCCAGCGCATCACCCTCAACGGCTCTGAAGTGACCCGCACTCTAGCTAGGCGAGCATGCCCAAACGCCGGCCCGAACTAGGTATCCACACATCACTCCCTTGTGCACTGTTCCGACGATGTTTGGATATCCTTTCACTGCTCTCTTAGCTTACACGCCTATGCAACTCTGACTTTAACTCTTATTTCTTCTGGAGATATCATCTGAAACAAGCAAATCCATTTTTAGCAAAGCATGACAGTGCTACGGGATCTGGTACACATCATGCACACCCGTATAACCTTGTAAGTATCTGTCCTCCGGTACAACATCAAGGTCGATTCCTCTTATTTGATCAACCATTCGCCGTGTCAAAAATGCAGAGGGGGATGCAAGGAGCACAAGGCCTGCACATCCAAGCAAGTGGTAACATGGACTTGTACATGGAACATCCCAAGCGCAAGCAGAGCTGCAGTGAGCCTGTACAACGAGCTAGCGTAAGTCCCTGCATTTCATTTAATTGTACTGGCATTCGTGTATGATTTGTGTGCAGTGGCTGATCCACGAATTCAAGTTACCAGGGGTGAACATTTAACTTAAAAAATACGAAGGCACTTGCACTCCGGAAATCAACATAACTTGAGAAATGTGAAGCTACATGCACTTTGAAAACCAGCTAATGATCCAAAGTAGTTCAGATTATAAACACTAAATGATGCAAGCACCAAAAAACACAAAATGCAACATGGTGTACAAGGACTACAAACATGGTCTGTACCTGCTTGAATTATTCGTTCTCTGGCTGAAAATATCGAAGTGTAATTGCACGTATAACCAGTGCGCAAACTGCATATCAATATATCTATCCTGCACAAGTATGCCAATAGTTTCAAACAACAGATTAGAAAAGTATTTATGCTATGTTGTCATGATACGGGACTTTCTGGTAGATGGCCTCGACGTTTCCTCAAGCTATGAAAATGCACTATAATTTGCTTGTCATCAATGCCTGCAAATCTCTGTCTCTCTCAACATAGTAGATCATCATTAGACACTAAATCCTTCAATGAGCTTGCAAAATGCTTGCATTAGATCCCTCATTAGACACTATATGTTCATCACCAGGAGCATGTAAAATGTTTGCATCAAATCCTTCATTAGCAGTCTGTTCATTAGACACTTCAGGCTCAAGAACAACATGAGCTTGTATGTTTGCACCGGAAACTTGATTAGATACATCAGATTCAGTCAGTTCAGTATTGATTGGGGGAGTTATAAAATAAGTAGAAATTGGTTTCATTTTCTCATAGATTCCCTACATACAAGCAGTTTTACAACACCGTCAGGTTTAACTATTGGCCAGAAATTGAAGAGTTGAATTAGATATAATCAGGGATGTGATGTACCTGCTCGTTGCGCATGCTACTCTTGCAAGCTGCGACTGTCCGTTTGCGCAAGCTCGATGCCATGCCCGTGCTGCCGCCGCTGCCTCCCACGCAGGCTACACCCAGGGTTGGATCTTCATCTTCTTGTCCTTCCGTTCGCTTGAAGCCCGGCGACCGCCCTCCAACGAGGGCGCGAGGAAGTGCTGTGTCGTCTGTCCAGCGGCGGCTAGGTTAGGAGCGAACCAGACTGGAGGCTGGAGCGAATGAATTGGGATTTTTCCTGCTGTCGATCGATATGGGAGGCGCTCGTTTGGGCCGCGAGCCTGCTATAGGGCCTGCCTTGCACTTATGTTATTGGCCCATCCAAATTGAAACATTTTTCTTCATTTTTTACATTGCCTGCTCGTGCGTTGGGACGAACAAAACTAGCATGGGCCAACCTGGACGACTCAAACTAGGTGCACACTTTCCAGCCACCTGAGGCGGCCGCCCATACCAGCCCCTATGGTGGCGTCGCCCCTTTTTGCGTGTATGATTGGATAGTGAAAAATATTCCAGTGGCGCTTTTGATTTACCCACGGAATGGTTGAATTGCTTGTTTCTATGAACTGAGTTCGCCAATAATGTGAAGGATGCCAGTCTTTTCATCCTATTGTAGATTGCTTAGATCTCGATATGCCAAAAGTAATCGCATGAAATATACAGTAAAAGCCAGTGTGATGTGTTTGGCTACAACTAGTCTGACTACACGTCCTCATATAACATATCAAGGACGCACCATCTTACCAGATTAACCATTCGACTTACCCATGCAGTGTGGGAAGAAAGAAGTATTGGGACTGCGTATCCAAGCAATTGATGCCATGGACTCCTTCGTACAACCTTGTAAGCGAAAAAGAAGTTGCAGTGTGCCTATACAAAGAACTAGCGTAAGTTCAGTTACCTGCTTCTCGGAATTTTAGTTAGCCACTTATTGCAAAATTGTTCAATTACGTTGCTTGGCTTAATTTAGTTTGCTACTGATTACATAATGGCACAACCTGTTAATCATATTGTAGACTGCGCCTATCTATGTGTTTGATACTTACTGTTAAGAATTACCTGTTTGCCTTAACTTAAATATCTACTTGTTTGTTTAACTGCTTTGCTGCTGCAACATCGGGTTACAATGATGTTAATAACTACTTTTCAGCATCCAATTGAAACTCTTTAATTCCTTGTTTGTTTAACTGGTTTGCTGTTATAACTCCCAGTTGAGATGTTTTGCTAACTTCAACTTTTCTGAATCCAATCGGAACTTTAATGGCAAAACAGGTTAGCCCAAGATCAAAGAGCGAGGTCCCCATGGACGTTGCATCATCCCACAACAGTGGCACCGGCCCAATCGTGCATTATGAATTGCCAACTGCTGATGCTCTAGAGGCTAAACTAGTGGTAGAAAGAGATTCTGCTTCTGCACTTAGAGATGAAGTTGACATGTTGAGGAAGCAAACAACACAATCACAAGCAGTACTCAAGACAACCATTAAATATTTGGTGGATTTCAAAACGAAGCAAGCTGAGACTGACCAGATTGTTAAGGTCCTGAAGGAAAAAAGGAAATTAAATTCCTACTTGGTAAATCATAGGTGAAATGTTCTTTCCATAGTTGAATAACCTTTGTGTTGTTTGTTCATGTAATCAATCAAACCATTTGTTTTAGAGATCATGTAATAATTGTTTTTTTTGGTTTGTAATTTTATTTGAGCACAAGTCTGTATTAATTGATAAGACTCAGAGACATTTCATTTGGATTGCTGTGCCAGACCTACAAATATGCCAATCGGGCTGAATGTGCATTCAGCAATAGTAGTAGTATAGATGGACCATAAGTGGCACGCATCGGAAAGGGCCAAGATGCTGGCTAAAAAAAGGATGTTGTTGTAGCCAAAAAAAGTACAACGGCCTGGCTTATGTATGTTAGTTGATATTATTGATCCATATACTCTATAAGTGTTTATATGTCTGTTAGTTCTGTACATTCTTGGTTGATTGACTCGGTATTTGAATCTTGATACATCGCTTGTGTACATATCTAAATGGGAGTACACATTATGCTGCGTGTGACATTTGAGTTGGACATGAAGTGTTCCAAATATTCGAATTCACCTTAAACTGGATTCTAGTTTCTGAATTTGAGTATCGGCATTTGTAAACCATATTCATATATGACAGTGGAATACATCTTTGTCGTCCTTTTGAAGATATATAAAAACACATAGAATGATTTATAAAGATTCATATAGGAATACAAAATGGATTCGAATTTAGTTGCCAGGGTAAACGTGGATGCTTATTGTCCCAAAATTCGAAAGAAGCAGCAAAATGTCCACTCCCACGTCGGCTGCCCGAAGCCAAGTGTTTGGGAGATGGAAATTACTGTCTACCCATTACACGGACAATCCATCGGCCCGATTTCCACTGCTCTAAATAGGGGTAGGTTAGTAACTTCAATTAGACGTGACACGACCGCCTCTGAGCCCATTCCGACACGGTGGGCGTCAAACATGGGCGGCAAAACACATTTGATTCAAGCTCGTCCGAAAGACCTCTGTTTCTCCCTCCATTCCCCATTCATACACGGTGGGCGGCAAAACAAACTCGACTCGGCCGAAATCGATGTAGGCAAATATTTTCAATAGGGGCAGGTTTGTAACTTCACTCAGACGTGACACAACCGCCCTACCTGTCAGCCCCGTTCATACACCGTGGGCGCCAACCATGGGTGCCAACCACCCTCTCCTCGCCCGAAATCGCTCTGGGCAAATATTGGCGAGATGCGAGATTACCGTCCTATCCCCAACCGACGAGACGTCCAAATTTTAAACGGGGGCTAAGTTCGTAACTTTCCCATATTTCAGACAGGCGCGTCCCAAAAACATGGTTTCTCGTACCTCTCCCTCCATTTTCCCATTCATACACCAGTCACGCTAGAACACCCCATCCCCACACCGGCCTCCGTCCGCCACCCCATCCATCGCCGCCGTCCTCCACCACATCCATCACCACCGTCCTCCACCATGCCGAAGTGCCTACCAAGACCGCGTCGTCCACTGCTAGAGCTGGACGTTTCTCATCCACGACGACGGACCAATAGCCTTGCATCGCGTCCTCTCGCTTCATCGGCACCGTCGTCCTCTTTGCCGGGGCCTCTCACACGACCTTCTCTTCCACCGCAACGGGACTTATCCCCCGATGCACCCGTCTACCACTGTAGATCTGCTGCAACGCCATCGATAGCCATCGCACCCCCGATGCCTATACGGCGCCGCAAGAGAGGTGGTACTTCAAATCTCATCAACTTTTTGATCTCAGCCAGAAAATAGATCTTAACTTGGTTACTCTACTTTGTTTTCAGCTCTTAGAATTTAGTTCTTAGTTCAAAGCAAACAATGGATGCTAAATATCATTTCTCCGGTTTGCAGCTTCAAATCTGCCATGGCACAGCCATAATACAGTTTAATTGATCATGCTTAGGGTTTAATTGATCATGCTTAGGGTTTAATTGATCATGTTGGTTCCGTGGTGGTTTCTTTAATAGAAATCGGAGGGGAAACCCTCTTTTGCTAAAAAAATATGCTTAGAGTTTCCCCCTTTTATGATCACTATACGATCAGAATACGTGCTTCGTGTCATAAGAACACTACTCCACCCATCAAGCTAAACAAGCTTAGATGTTCAAACACGAATCTGATATTATTAAAACTGAGTTGTTTAGTTGGTCAGCTAAATTTCCTAAATTAGTTTTGAAAATGCATGTTCGCCGCTCGGGTGTGTATCTCTATAGGGTGCCCACGGTGGGCCGGCCCACCCTGGGATTTTGGGTCGTCCCAGGCCCCGATTCCCCTCTGTTCTGTTGCGCGCTTCCGATCTCTACTCACCCCAGCCGCCTGCCTCGCCGGCGACTTGCCGTCCCCGGACGGCATGACTCTAGGAGGAGACACCGGACTAACAGGAGGCCAGGAGCCGCTCTCCCAACAGCGTCACCGCTGCCCGGGCACGCCGCCGTGCCTACCTTCCTAGTCCGTTCAGGGCTCAGACGTGCAGCACCCACCAAGCCAACCCGATTTATCCTGAGATACGTCCTCAACACTCAGCAGCCACTCCTCATCACCCATTTTCTAATTGATTCATTACTCATTAGGCAGGACTGTCATTAGGGTTTATTGTGTGCTCAGTGGTACCTACACTTAATGGTTCAGATGTATTTCGGTAATCTTTAGTACCTCTAAAGTTCACAGGGTTTTCAAGATTCCGGCCCTCGGAACAGAAACTAGTCATTTTGGATTGTTGGTCGTAGTGACATTGACCCAGATTACTACTGCAAGCCAGGTTTGTTGACAATTTTACTTGTCTTTCTTACTCATTCGATATAATATCCAATTATTCATGTCGATTAGTTGCAAACAATAAGTGCTAGACAAACTTCTTCATTCAGTTACAATTCTGCATACTTGTCCTAATAAGCTCACAAGTAAATGATTGATTCACTACATCTATGCTTGTCTTGTCATATTTGTTGTCAATATTCTTTTAGGGTGGACCACCCTATTTCTAAATACTGGAACCGTAGACATGAGTGAATAGTATTTCTCTATGTGATCTCTTCCATCATGTGTGGGTAACGAACACTGCATATTATAGAAAGAAAGTGTCATTTCCAGCTTTTACATAGGTTTTGATCTTTTACATGGAATACAATCTACCTACTTGCTTTGTGTCGCACTACCAACACTCCACCCTTGAAGCTAAACATTACGCCACTCATAATTGCTTAGTTTATTTTTCAAATACAAATTTCATATGATTCTAATGTTCCTACTTCAGTTTTGAAATGTGTGCCTGCCTGTTATAGAGACATAAGGGGTTTGTATTTCTGTGTGTGGTCTGGTCAGCACGGTTGGGGAGGTGAACTTTGCATATGTAGGGGTTTATAGGGAGACACTCTCCGAGTTGAATCCGCAATGCATTCCATAGATAATCTGACTACTTTTTATGTTTTCATGAATCTCATATTCTGAACAGCATCATAATGTTATGAGCTTGCATGCATGAAAAGAATAAAGCAGAACAATGCCATGGCTGTCAAACTTGGCATTAAGGGACTGAAATCAAGTCTGGATGCAATGCAATGCAAATGCTCTCCACCTACAGATTCATGCTCAGAATATGATCCTAACAGTGATTCTGAGCTAGAGGGAGACCTAAGTCAATGTAGCTCCCTAGTGGAGGAGTCAGAGGAAGATGCCCTATCTTATTCACCCAACAAGGTACTTGCTCTAACTTTCCAAGGTTACATTGCTCGCACATATCTTGTAACTGATGCTTTGCATTGCTTCTACTTTGTTGAACTGCCATTAGCTTAGTTTACACATCGTGTATGTGAATACGCCCTGCCTATCCATTTTCAGTACATATTCCATCTGTCATCATACCATATTTATCCATTCAAATGCTGTTCTTGTGTATCAGACGTTCAAAAGGAAGAGGGCGATTGCTGATCGTGGAGGAGCACAAGCAAAGTATTTGGAAAAGGTAGTGGCACCTGATAAATCAAATAGCCCATTAGGTGTAGTTGCAATATCACCTGACCCACAAAATACCCCCAACTCTAGCAGACTCTAGCCCTACTACACTGGTCATTTCTGATGCCCCAACTCAGCAAACCCAACTGCAGCAAACAGTATGATTATGCCAGTTGACATAGCACCAGCTGTACGACGCAAAAACCCCATTCCAGCAAAGAGTACACCAAATCCAGTTGCCAAATCCCTTTTCGAACCAGAGAGAGCCCCAATTGCAGCAAATAGGACCCCTGTTCCATTTCTTTCCAGTTTAGAAGACGAAGCTTATGTTGTTGTCAGGAACTTTGTGCGCATCTTTCCTTCATGGAAAGATTATACCGCAGACACAGAACAATTTCTAGTCTTCCCCTGCAACTTACAAGTAAGTGATGTACTAATGTTATTCATGGTCATTACTGCATATGTTTCTGTTGATAGAAGACACAAGATTTCATTCTTTTAAATAGGCGAGGAGCAAACTGGATTGTGATGACGAGCAAGAGTTGGTTGCACTTTTCAAGCACTCGTTGATGAAGTATCGTTCCTACCTGAGGCAAGCGCACTTCGATGGCAAGCCTCTGAACGAAATTTCTATAAGTCTCCGGTGCTACATTTATCCAACGGTGACTGGAATAATCTTGTTACACATTGGTCTCGGCTGCAGCGTAAGGTACTGTCTATGATATCACATCACAATTTCAACTACATTTCTGCATTTGCCTTAATGTCTCACTTGTACGAAAACTGTTAGTAGAAGAACATTCGTTCTCAAGGGACCACAAAATCTCATAACTGTACTGCACACTACATTGCTCTTGTGAGTACCTCTTGCCCTGTATGACCATACTTATTTTCATACTGTTTGATTATGTAGCATCACTGCACATGTTAGCCTCGTAATAGTCCATTTGGTGGACATTATAAGATCCGTATGGACTCTTACACAAATTTAGAATCAACCCAATGCTTTTGAAGAGGTTTAGCTCTGTAGTCCTCTTGTAAGGACTAAACGTGGTCTATCACTGTACTTACATTAACAGCTACTCCCTCCGTCCCATAATATAAGAACGTTTTGTATAGTACACCAGTGTTCTAAACACTCTTGTATTATGGGAAGAGGGATTGGTTCATTTTGTAGCATTCTGCATCTTATCTCCCTCGCCCACCATTTACTAAAAAAGATCAGATCTATATTTAATCTTACCAACAAGTAGAATACACAGACAATGCCAATGCAGAAGTGTAGCCCATTGCTCTTGTCAGTACATTTTGTCCTGTAACGCTTGTACTTCCAGGGATTGGTAGTTGATTATGTAGCATCAATCTGCATCTTATCTTCATTATCCTCTATCCCTTCTAGTATTATCATATCTATAATTACTCTCTACAAAATGTAGAGTACAGGCAATGCTTATGAAGAAGATTCTATGCTGAAATTCTTGAGTTATCCTTCCATTGACATGGAGAAGGGCATTATAAAGCCGGTGTTAACTGTTAATGTAAGTCAGTCCTTCTAAAGCCTTTATCCTCAACTGTTGTTTAATTTTCTCATACTCCCTATCGTTTACTGCTGTTTAGTTTGCTGTTTCTACCAAAATGCATGTTCGTAAGAACCGTAAGTTCTAAGTTTTACTTGTAAAACCAAATTCCTTATTCATACCATGCACATTACTTAATACTCCCTATATGTATGCTTGTTTTGTGGATCTATAATCCAGTGTGTGGTGAAGCAGCCCACGTTTGCACCTTGTCATCTCCTGTTTTATCTTACTGATGTGGCTGATGATATGAACAACATGCCATGCACATTATCCAAAATAGATACAATGATTTTCTTTGCCCTTCATCTATGCTTGTTATGTTGACATGGTAATCCAGTAGTGTGGTGAAGCTCCCCGCATTATGAACAATGCCAAATTATGCTATTGATATTTTGAACTTACTCTTTATTTTCTAATTTGAAATTGGATAGAATTGATAGAACAGTTATCATCTTTGTTTATACACGTGCAAAACCTATCATCTCTCTGCTTTGTTTCAGGGTGATATGCCTGATGGCATGCACAAGTCTGCTGAAGGCTGTGAGACAAACCCAACATATATTGCAGCAAAGAAGGCAAAACATCTTGAAGATAGCGAGACAACCCCAAAGTCTTGTCTTGATGCAGTGTTCAAGTTACTTGAGACTAACAGTCAGACAAGCTCAGATAATTCGTTGTTTGAATCAGTTCAACTTCTTCAGTCCCAAGTTCTAGCAGAAAGGCATTCTGCAACTCAACTTCGACTTGAAGTCCTATCTCTTAGAAAGATTGCGGAGAACACCAATGAGAACCTCATCGCTAAACAGCTACACCTGGAAGCTATGACCAACATGCTAGGCCGGTCTCACAGCCTTGCTCAGCAGCTTGCGCAGCAGTTCCCCCGCAAGGCTAACCTTTCTTGAACTGTCTTGGAAGTGTTCTTGGTTCAGTATTATTTTGTTACGCTGCAATGGTGCCCAGTTTTTGTAATCTGCTTCTTCGTTGCGCTTTATGATCACTGGTGGCGAACTTCGATGCCGAGTGGATGTAATATACCTTAAATCCTTTATTGTATAGTGTAGGTTTATTCTTAGTTACTATGCCATAATTTCTTTATTGTATAGAGTAGGTTTGTTCTTAATTCCTACTAGTTACTGCCATCATTCGCTATCTGGAAAAAAATCAGATTTAGTCGATTGGGCCGAAACATTCGACTCTAATGGGCCAGGTTTTTAGCGGGCCACAATTGGGCCAACCTGTGTCTTTCTTGGGCCCGAATGATTGGGGCCTTCACACATTACGCCAGGCCCAAACTTACACCGGCCTATATTTTAGTTGGGCCTTTTATCGACCCAGTGCTTAGTTTGGCCCAGGTAGTGTTGGGCCATTAATAGGCTGAATATTGTACTGGCCTGTTATGGCCGAGATGAAACCACGGGCCTTTAGCAGGCCAAAATGCATGTTGGGCCTCAATTTTCACTAGTCATCGACGGGCCTTCAGCAGGCTGAAATGTAGACCGGGCCATTATGGGCCCAGTTAGCTCACGAGCCATTACCAGGCTGAAACATATCCTGGGCCTTAGTTGGCCCACTGATATCATGGGCCTTTAAGAGGCCGAAAGCTTAGTACAGGCATTAACGGGCCGAATTACGCGACAGGCCTTTAACAGGCCCAAAGACACATTGGGCTTAACTGTTGCCACCTTTAGAACGGGCCGTTAGTGGGCCTGATGTCCCGTCGGACCATGTATGGCCCATGGGCAGCATGGGCCATTCCTAGGCCGAAAGTCACACCGGGCTGAAATGGGCCCATGTCTACATCAGGCCTCTAACAGGCCGAAAGTCACTGGGCTATAGTTGGGCCCAAATATTCGGCGAACAATTAATGGGCCAGATCTGGCTTCGGGCCGCAAATGGGCCCAACTATTGGGCGAACAATTAACAGGCCAGATCTGGCTTCGGGATGTAAATGGGCCCAAATATTAGGCGAAAAATTAACGGGCCAGATCTGGTTTTGGGCCGTAAATGGGCCTTTATTAAGCAGGCCGTTATTGGGCTGGCCCACTAGTACCTGATTAAGATCTACGGGCCTTTGACTGGGCCGGCCTTTTTAACCTATATGGGCCTTTGTTGGGCCCAGCCACGTGTCGACGTACCATAGGCATGTCTCCACCAATGGACGGGCGACATCTGGCCCACTAACGAGCTGACAGGTGTTCCCTTCGGCCAATCAGAATTTTACATGTGGAAATTTCCCATTGCTCGGGCTGTTAACGGGTTATCGGATCCAAAATCCGACCGGATAGATTAACGGCGTTCCGTTATGGTGGATGCCACGTGTCGGTCACCCTTGACGAAAGCACTTCTGTGACGCGCGATTTATCATCATGGAAGTGGACACTTCTGTGATGATAATTTTGGTAATGTCATGGAACACTTCTACGACAGCACAGGTATGACTATCTTGATTCTGTCATAAATTTGGCATGGATGTACATGCATGACAAAAAACGCGACCTACTGTGACAAACACGTATCATCACGGAAGTGTATTTTTTTGTAGTGCTACTAGACAAACTGAGGGTGGAACTGCAGTGTTATCAATAAGAGTGGGGATGTGTTTCTGTGTGTGCCTGTGTGTGATAGATCTGTCAGGATGCATCCATGGATGATGAAGGGGAACCATGTGTTTGGTAAGCAAACCTAACTAGATTGGTAGATCAATTGTTGTTTGTCGGAGGAAGGGAGAGACATAACTAATGAGGTAGATCGATCGACGCGTGGGTAAAAACGAGTTATAAGGACCTAGCTAGCTATATGTATAGCGAGAGATCGGTCGGTGTACATCCATTTGTTAGAGGCAAATAAGGCCCAGCGAGACGGATAGACAGAGAAAATGGAGCTAGGAGGTGGTGTTAGATGCCCAGCTACTAGCTAGATAGGGGGAGGAGTGTGCGGTTGTGAGATCAATGAAAAGTGGGGCGAGAGTTTACACGTGTGTGTGACCGTATGAGTGACACGAGGCAAGGATACATAAAGGAGGAGGTTGAAGGTGCGTGTGTATGTTGTAGGCAGACATCACTGGAGAGGTTTATCGATCGGCGTGTGTCAGAAAGGAGTTGTGGAGACTCTGGGAGAATGACCTAAAAAATGAATGTGCCCGGTGGATAGAATGCCGAGGGAGGGGGAGGGCGAGGAGGGCGTGTGCATGCACGAGAGAAAGTTAGTGGTAGCTACAAAGGTTAGAGGATTGTGTGGGTGTAAGAGGCTAACAAAGATCATTATTTGATATGAAAGCAGATTCATATATTTGAATAGGAGATCATAGTGTTTTAAACATATGCATGCATGAATATAGCGGTGATACAAGTGATGTGCACATGTTATACCATAATGTGATAATTCATGGCGTTTGCAACTCACAGCTAAATGTCGAACAATCTAAACCATACTATACATCAAACAATCTCACATTTGATTTGAATTTGTGATAATGTGTGGCATTTGCAGCTTACAACTAAATATCGAACAATCTAAACAATACTATGTATCGAGCATTCTCACATTTCATTTGAATTTGTGGTAATGTGTGGTGTTTGCAACTCACATCTAAATACTTGTAGGCATAGGGGGCGGGGCACCATACATAATGTGATAAACACATTATACATCCGAGATATGGTTTAGATTATGAAGATCTAGCTAGAGCTAGAAATGTAATGTGATTTGAAATCAACATAAAGTGGATTCAAAAAATCGAGTTCGAGTTCATATAGTACACATAGTTCGTATCTAACTCGAGACTAATCATGTGGTGTGCTGTGAACATAATACACAAACGATGGTTTAACTTGACAATAATGATGATTGTAGATATTATTAAAATAGAGAAACGAATTCAAATGCTTTGACTTCACAACAATCATTACTGTAGATCTTATTCAAATAGAGAAACGAATTCAAATTTAGTTCATATTGAAGCGGTAGTATATACGTTTGGAATGCACTAAAACGTCTATTTGAGTAGTAGGTTGCATGCATTATACACGTAGCGAAATATTTTAATTGAACATAACATGAATTCAAAGTTTTGAATGACATTTGTAGTGGGCATTGATTTGGTACAGTACACGTTAGGCTTGTCCGGAAACTTCAACCCACGCCTTGTTAGCCCGAAATTTTTAAGATATATCTTTGTCTCGTCGTGCTTGGACAACTCCCTCCATCTCAACCCGCGCCTTGCTACTCCGAAATTACAACGCACATGAAAACTCCCACCTCCTGTGAAATCCCGACACGTGAAATGCCCGTGGTAGCCTTGAACCAGAAGAACCGCCTCAAATCGGTGGGGGTATTTTCATAACTTACCCCACATTTCGGACAAGCGCGTCCCTAAGCCATGGTTCCCCACTGTCATCCCATCCGCCCACCCATTCATACACCAAGTCCGCGAAAACTCGCGACGAAGCCCCACACCCTGCTCCGTCCGCCACCCAGCCGGAGCCTCTTCCCCAATGACGTCGTCCACAACAACACCTCGACGTCCCTCATCCACCGTACCAGATGAGGATCCGTCGTCGATCTCGTCGTCCCTCCGGTTCAGCCACCCCATCCTCCACCTCCAAGGAGCTGCCCCGACGTTCCCCTCGTCTTTTGCGCCACCTCCATTCCCACACCGCCATCTTCACTTGCACCACCGGAAGAGCATCATCATCACCGTTTCCTCGGATGAAGCTGCAGCCTAATCGGCGCCACCAAAGAGGTTGTACACTAATCGCCGCATTTTCTTCTTGACTCGATCTCACGGTGCTGCCGGCGCTCGGTCCCGAGCCGACACGGTGCGGCTCCATCCACGGCGGCGTCGCCGGCCACTTCCTCCACGGTGTCACTCCCTTGGCGGCGACGTCCACATGAGTAGGAGCTACTGCTGCTTTAGCTCTCGCTCGCGCTGCTGCTCTACTCTTGCTCTCGGTCCCCTGCCTGGTCTGCTCTTGCTATTGCTCTTGCTCGCGCTGCTGCTCTCGCTCTTGCTCTTGCTTGTGATGCTGCTCCGATTTAGCTACTTCAGTCGACTGACTCGACTTTTGGGTTAGTCGATTTTTAGGGGGTGGGGGGGGGGGCTCGCCGGGGTGAAGGAAGAACCAGCTGCAGCAGGGTGGGGGCGGTTGTCGCTGGCGGTGGCGTGGGGATCGCCGGAGAAAAAGCTCGGCACGGGGGGGGGGGGGGGCTAGAGGGCTGGCCGGGGCGGCAGCGGACCGGTGGTGGGGAGTGTTTTCGGGGTGGGTGGGGCGGTGCACCACCGGCCGCGGGTGGCGGGGGGCTGCTGTTTGGCCGGTGGTGGCTGGTGGCTCAGGGGGGTGGAGGTTGAAGATTAATTGCAGACCCTTGATTTCGTATCCAACGGCTACAAAATCGACTAACTAGAGATGAAAAAGTCAGTCGACCGACGTGTAGCCTCACCTCGCTAGTGCGTTCAGTTTCGACAGGAAAATTCAGTTTCGACAGCAAAATTCAGTTTCGATAGTTAAGTTCAGTTTCGACAGTTAAGTTCAGAGATGAGCGGCTGATGTATTTTACATCTAGCACTTTGTGGTTATGTATTTTATGTCATGTATTGGAGATGCTATTAGAATTCCACTCAGGTTAACCTTGTCTCTCTTGTCCTGCTTCAGCCTCGGCGTCGTACAACTCACCGGAGCTGCTCCAACAACGAAACCCTCCATCACAGCGGAGCAGTACCTCGGGCTCCATCTCCAGATGCCTAAGATCTTCTTCCCCTCCTCCGACAGCCAAGTCAGCCGGAACATCCTCACCGGCCAACCCAATCACACTGAGATCGACATGGCTTCGCCGAAGAGGTTGTACACTTGTTGCATCTCTCTTTTACTCTACATATTATATATATTGTCCACTGAGCACACATAGTAACGAGAAATACGATTATTTTATCCTACTATATGACAAGGAATGAGGTACCAGGCAACTTAGCTTTCTGTGATGGACTCTCTTGAACGCCATCATTATTTATCTCTGCGCGTTTGAGCTGTGCATTTGGTGATGGCCCTGGGAGTTGAGCTAGTAGGGCAGTGGCCTGGGTCCAAAGTAATAGAAGTAGCACAAAAACAATTTTTTAGTGTAGGCTTTTCCTTGCTCAAGCCTGCCTACTAGAATCGCCAGTGCTTGAAAGGAAAAGTGAATGAAAAATATATGAATTGGGAAGTTTCCTATGGTACTACTATTCATGAATTTGGTTCAAAGGAATCGAGCAAAGGAAAACTGTAGGATTTGTTCTTTAGTGTCTCCTTGAAAGAAAAAAACTTAGGAATTTTAATTTTCACTTGTCCTCCTTTTCAAATTCCTATTCATGAAGCACAAGCCTAAGAGATAGTAGCATAATAGCATTATAACCGTACATTTTCTAGTGGTTTGACTTAATCTCACCATGCTTCTTTGCATCCTGTGATCTTCCAATTGTTGTGAATCAAACACCCAGATTGGCGGAAATCCTGTGTTTTTAAATTCTCTGTTTTGTACGTGCATTCCTATCCTATTCCTGTCTATTTCCTATCCATGCATTGTTGGAATCCTCCAATTCAAATGAGCCCTTAAGGAATTACTTCTCTTACAGATAGTTGTCAAAGAAAACCTTGTGTGGTTTGTCCCGCTCCTGCTGCGTTGTCGTCCACCCTAGCTCAGCTGCTCCAATGACAGAATGGTCCAGCACAGCAGGGATCCGGCCTCCAGACTGTCTTTCGGTGCCTCAAATCTTCTTCCCCGCCGCTGGCAGCCATGAAAACTGCATTACCATCATCAACCGAGCAGATGACCTCGAGGACTACACGGGTCCGCAAGAGAGGTCACACTCTTTCGTGTCTGCTTACGGTATGCATCACTTCATATTACATGCTACTTTATCGTCCTGTTCACCGATTAGACTCTGAGTCAGCTCCAAACTAATGGTCAAACTTGAGTTTTTAAATGGTTGTGGCGTACATATCGGGGTCGCAATCAATAGTATCTATCTACTATCTGGTTAATCTCTGGTGTCTACTATGAGTTTCATGTTGGGTGGGAAACAAACAGTAAAGAAGCCATTATCTGTATTTTTTAACTGCAGCCATTATCTGCCTGCTATTATTGGTTTTGGGTCTATCCACATGTTGCTACCATCACTATGGATTTCTGCATGCACTCCTTACATAATCTCACTATGTTTTATTCCTATGCATGACAATTCTTGTAAACAATGGTACTAAACATGTAGAGCAAAAGAGACGAGCCTTGCATGGCAATAACATTTCATGCAGACGTCGCTCCATGGTAGGCGCAAAGGTAGCCCCCCTCCACACATTTTAGATTGTAATCGAGAGGAAGATATCCGTTTTGAGGGGGATTCAGAAGGAGAAGACAACTCCTATTTACCCCCTGAGGTCTTCGCTCTAACTTGACATGCTGATGTTGGTTATATCATGCATATGGTGCCTTGCACAAGCTCTTCGAACTCGCTGCCTGAATCAGTTCGTCTTCTTGAATCTCAACTTCAAGTTGAAAGACATCGATCAGATGTGTTGCGACAGGAAGCTGAAGGACTGAGGAAGTCCCTGCAAAATTCAGATGCATATTTCCTGGTGCAACAACAAGTGCTGGAGGATTTAAGCGCCAAACAAGAGAAAGTTAATAAGCTTGCTAAGCATCTTGCCAGCATTATGGGTACCCAGGATATTGTTTCTTGAGATCTTCTGAAGTGGTTTCAGTTCTGGATTTGTTTTGCTGCAGTGTTTATTTGCGCTGGTCGCCAACTTTGACAACCAGTGTATATGATATGCTGCTTTGTTCCCTATATTTGCACTGGTGGCGAACTTTGATGCCCAGTGGATGTAATATGTGTAATAGCCGTGATAGCCTAGCGTTAGTTGCTTGCTTATTTATTTCCTTGTTGTCTTGTTTATTTGTTTGCTTGTAGTCATTGCAATTCTTTTTCCGTGGTTTGCTAGTGGCTGCAATAACCTATTTTTTTAAAACTAGGCCACAATAACCATGGCTAATATTTACTGTAGTGACACTGGGCCTCCTATGGGCCATAGAAACAGTGGGCCTTCTACGGGCCGTAGAAACAATGGGCCTTCTACGGGCCGTATCATCAATGGGCCTTATACTGGCCGTATGATCAATTGGCCAAACATGGGCCAAACAGACCGCATTATGGCCGTAACGGGCTAGAGTTGGAATCGTCCGTTCATGGGCCGACCATAACGGGCCATCGTTAATAGGACGTATTTGATGACGCTATGAAAATGGCCCAACGTATTAACGGACCACAAACGGGCCGACTGTAACCACGGGCTGAATTTGGCCCACAAGCAGAAAATGACAGTAATGGGCCATAAGTAAACGAATGCTGGAAATGAGCCCAAGAATAAATGGGCTCTGAGAAGGCCGAAAGATAACATGGGATGGAAACGGCCCAACGGAATAACGGGCCATTAATGGGTATAAAGTGATACACTTTTCATTACGGGTCAGTTTCAGCACGGGCCGTTAGTGGGTGTAAAGTGATACATTGTTCATTACGGGCCAGTTTCACGATGGGTCGTTAATGGGCCAAGAGTTACAAAGGGCCTCATATGGGCCGAAAGACGTCATGGGCCATACATGGGCCAGAAGTGAAAACGGGCTGGAATCATATTGGATGGCGCAGATGACGCTACTGGGCCTAATTCGGATAGGGTGTAACGGGCCTTGGGTTAGCGGGCTGTAAATGGGCTATATGCGAACATGCCGTTAACAGGCTTTCCATGGGACGGCTCGCCACCTTTTGACCAAGTCAAACGGTCCGGCCTTTTCACAGAAATGGGCCTCCGTTGGGCCGTGCCACGTGTCGACGTATCATAGGCGCCTTCTGCCCAATGAGTGGATGACATGTGTCCCAACGATGAGCCGGCACGTGTTTCCTCCAATCAATGATGATTTTACACGTGGAAAATCCCCATTGGTCGGGGCTGTTAACGGGTTATCGGATCCAAAACCTGACCCGATAACTTAACGAGGTTCCGTTACGGTGGATGCCACGTGTCGGTCACCCTTGACGAAAGCACTTCTGTGACGCGCGATTTATCATCATGGAAGTGGACACTTCCGTGATGATAATTTTGGTAATGTCATGGAACACTTCTACGATAGCACATGTAAGACTATCTTGATTCTGTCAGAAAATCGTCATGGATGTACATGCATGACAAAAAACGCGACCTACTATGACAAACACGTATCATCATGGAAGTGTATTTTTTGTAGTGTAAGAATAAATGCATGGCTGCTCTGAGGATGCTTGCACTTTGTACTGTTGTAGATGTCATTGGTGAGATGGTCCGGATGGGGGAGAGCACATGCCTGGAGACTACTGTTAGGTTTGCCCACGCCTGGTGCATGTGTTTGAAGCAGAGTATCTAAGAGAACCAAATGTGCAGGACACAGTAAAATTGTTGGCTATTAATTGGAGAGGCCAGAGGATTTTCATGAATGCACAGATTAATTGATTACATGCATTGGCAATGGAAGAACCGCCCCAAAGGTTTGCGGGGAATGTATCAAGGTCACACCAAAGAGGCCACCATCATATTGTAAGTAGGACATCAAATGACTTACGAATTTGGCATGCTTTGTTTGGAATGTCGGGTTCCCACAACGACATCAACGTTCTTCAGCGACCTCCCATGTTCAGGAGGCTTTGTAATAGGGAATCGCTGCCGTGCAACTAAACTGTCAATGGTCGTGACTACTGTTGGGAAAAGTAGTAGAAAACAAAAAAAACATCCTACGATCAAACTAGGAACACTATGAAGATGCATTAAAGGTTTAGATCTTGTTACCAAGTCTGAGTTGAAGTGGAAGAAGAGTTAGTGTAGATCGTACTTCAAGTCCCTCGAACCATTCACGAACGATCCCTCGAACCAAAGACCGAAAGCACGACCTCTCTACAGTTTGCAAGCGTGCATGCTTTACAATCTAGCATCACTTTGCCTTCCAGAGCTAATTGTCACCGGACAATTAGAGGAGGGAGAAGAGAACCTCACATGGCTTCTCTACTATGAGGAACTAGATCAAGCCTAGAACAAGGTTAGAACTAGAGAGGGATAGAGGGGGCGTCCGAGACAATGGGAGAAAACTTGTGTCTCTTGGGGTGCCCCTCCTCATGTATATATAGGTCTAAGGGGAGGGGCGACTGATTTGGGGAGGGGTTCTCCCCTTGCTGCGCTCCAACAATCCAATTCTCCCCCCGAAGCTTGTCTTTTTTTAGCGGTCCCCAAAGCTTGTGCAACAAGCTAGGGGCACCATACCCTTATTTGGCCTATAGGCCCAATAACTCTCCCCTATTAGGCCTTATTGATATTTTATTTAGCCCATTGATATTAAATATATTCTAAAAGCCTCCTAAACATATTAAAACCTTTTATTATTTATTTAACATCTCCAAAAACATTTTTCCACCTATATATCAATTCCCAGTATTACCCGATAAACCCCGAAACTCTTTAGGGTTCTCTCGAAACTATTTCTTATAGTCCCTAAAGTATTTCAAGAAGATTTTCTCATAACTCTCACTCTACTAACACTCAACAGATCGTGATACCCTTAAGATTGTGACCCTCTAGATTCGGTAAAACATAGACATGAATGAAACTCCCTTTCATTCAATGACCAATTGTGGGACCATGGTCATCCATATTGATCTCTATGAATACACGAATGATATTCGAGCAAATCTTTGGTTATCATGTGCTATTCCCTTTGATCTGCAATACTTTACAAAACCTGAGGTGAGATTTATAGGCATCCTCTTGAGTCATTCTCATGCTCACGATACCAGTCTCCTCATTACCAGTTTTGTTCTTCTTTCTCATTGACATGTTCCGACATCCTTGTGACCTAGTCACCAATGCCTGGCCAGACGATGATGGATGTTGTCACACTGAGAGGGCCCTAATAATATCTCTCCATCGCCGGAGGAGAAAATTCCACTCTTGAGCTATCTAGCCCCTTATCAAACTTTTCGATATACCTGTAAGTTGTCGTTATGATCACCGTGTTACAAATGATGTTTGAGCAACCCCAAAGTTCATCTTATGGTAAGAAGTGACTATGATACTCTCATGGTCTACGAAACAAAATCACAGGTTAACACTCTGTGTTATAAAATTGACTTCTGATGATATTATCTCAAAGTATAACAAACAAGTTTACATCAATTCTATTTGATCATTATTTTAATGTCATACTCTCAAAGTTGTTTTGGGATTATAGTTACACTTAATGATATCCCAAGATCCAAAAAACATGATCACAAACAACACTTGAGCTAGTCTGATAACCCACAATTATAGAGGATCGCAACTGCTTTCGAGGGTAGAGTATTCAACCCAAATTTATAGATTCGACACAAGGGGAGCCAAAGAATATTTGTAAGTATTAGCAGTTGAGTTGTCAATCCAACCACACCTGGAGATTAAATATCTACAACAAAGTGATCAGTAGGAAAGTAGTATGATAGTTTGATGGAAGTGGTAACAGTAGTAGTAACAGTAATAGTGATAGCAATAGTTTTGTGGCAGTTGTAATAGTAGCAGCAATAGTAGTAACTTAGCAAAAACAATATGTGAAAAACTCATAGGCATTGGATCAGTGATTTCGTTGGATTCATCATATAACAGTTATAAACTAGGGCGACACAGAACTAGCTCCAGTTCATAAATATAATGTAGCATGTATTCCGTAAATAGTCATGTGTGCTTATGGAAAAGAACTTGCATGACATATTTTGTCCTACCCTCCCATGGCAGCGGGGTCCATAAGGGAACTAAGGGATATTAAGGCCTCCTTTTAATAGTGAACCGGGAAAAATATTAACACGTAGTGAATACATGAACTCCTCAAACTACGGTCATCACCGGAAAGTATCCCAATTACTGTCACCTTGGGGTTTATGGATCATAACACGTAACAGGAGCATATGACTTGCAAGATCGGATCAAGAACATAGATATAATGGTGAAAACATAAATGGTTTAGATATGAAATCATGGCACTCGGGCCCTAGTGAGAAGTATTAAGCATAGCAAAGTCATAGCAACATCAATCTCAGAAATAGAGTGGATACTAGGGATCAGGCCCTAACAAAACTAACTCGATTACATGATGAATCTCATCCAACCCACCACCGTCCAGCAAGCCTACGAAGGGATTACTCACTCCTGACGTTGAGCATCATGTAATTGGTGATGGAGGATGGTTGATGATGACGAAGACCGAAGAGTCCCCTCTCCGGAGCCCTGAACGGGCTCCAGATTTGGCCTCCCAATGAAGAACATGAGGTGGTGGTGGCTACGTATCACGAAACATGATGAAGCTTCTTCTCTTATTTTTTCTCCAAAAATAGGATTTTATAGAGTCGGGATTAGGGTCAGAGGAGCCTTGCAGTCCCCACTACCCAGCAAGGCGTGCTAGAGGGGGGAGGCGTGCCCTGGTGCCTAGTAGGCAGCTGCCCCCCCCCTCCAGTGGGTCTTGGTTCCAGAAATTATTATACATTCCAAAATAATTCTCCAAAAAGTTTCATCCAATTCCGAGAACATTTATTTCTGCACAAAAAACATCACCATGGTAGTTCTGCTGAAAACAACATTAGTCCGGGTTAGTTTCATTCAAATTATGCAAATTAGAGACCAAAATAAGAGAAAAAGGTTAAGGAAAAGTAGATACGATGGAGACATATCAACTCCCCCAAGCTTAACCCATTGCTTGTCCTCAAGCAATTCAACTAACAAACTGAAAGTGACAAAGAAAAACTTTTACGAACTCTTTTGTTCTTGTGTTTATACATATGCTTAAATAATACCCAGGTTTTCACCAAAGACCATAACTAACCATGTAGATGATAACTCGTCAAAATTATATTCACTCATATCAATGGCATAATCAACTAGCGAGCAATAATAAAATATCTCAAATGCAAACACTTTGTCAAAATAATCATGATATAATATGACAATAGTGGTATCTTGCTAGCCCTTTCCGAGACTGCAAACCATAAATGCAAAGCACCTCCAAAGTTTAAGCAATGACTATACATTGTAATTCATGGTAGAAGAGATCCAGTTATGGTGCATTCAACATGAACTATACACAATGCATGTGGATGACAATAGTGCTCTCAGGACTGGTGCTTGTTTGAGAAGGTGATGACTCAATAATAAAAGCAAAATAACATAAAAGTAAATAGATAGGCCCTTCGCAGAGGGAAGCAGGGATTTGCAGAGGTGCCAGAGCTCGAAGCTTAAATAAGAGATAAATATAATTTTGGGAGGTATACCTTTCCTGTCAATGTTACAACCAAGAGTTTTCAATATCTTCCATGCTAAACAAATTAGCAGGGGTTCCCAAGCGGTAAAAGTAAAGTTTATTCCCCCTCCACCAACAAACACAAGCCATGGCTAGTCGAATCCTCAAGTGCCCTCCATACCAACAACAGTTGGGGGAGTTTTGTTTACTTATTTGCAATTTTTGATTTAGGGATTGGGTATCCCTATTACTAGCTCGTCTCATGCAAGGACGAGTGAATAAACACTCATCATGAGAATATCGCGCTTAGCATGGAAGATACTAACCACCCCCTATCACTCCATGAGCGGTCCGGGCACACAAAACAGATGTTCATTTGAATTTTTAGAGGTGGCACATGCAAATTTACTTGAAACGGCAGGGTAATACCGTATATAGGTAGATATAGTGGTCTCACCTGGAATGACTTTGGTTTAAGGATTCTGATGCACAAGCATTATTCCAGCTTAGTATAGGCGGAGGCTAGCAAGTAGGTTGAGAAGCAACCAACTAGAGAGCAAAAACTGTCATGAACATGCATTATGAATAATCAACATTGAATACTAGCATGAGTAGGATATAAACACCATGAACATAAATATCATGGAGGCTATGTTGGTTTTGATTCAACTACATGCGTGAACATGTGGCAAGTCAAGCCACCCGAAAAATTTAGAGGAGGATACCATATCATCATACCACATCACAATCATTTTAATGCATGTTAACACTCAAGATAAGTCATTATCCACTCCTAGCTACCTAAGCAGCGCATGAGCAACTATAATCTCAAACTGTCATCATAAACATGTTTAATCATAATATGCTGAATCATGGATACTGAGTTAAACATATTTACAAAAACAAAAACAAGTTGAGTTCATACCTGCTTTTCCCGCCTCAGTCACTTCATCATATATCGTCAATATTGCCTTTCACTTGCAGGACCGAATGATAAGAAAATAATAATAGTGCACGAGTGTCGTGGACTAAGCTAGGATCTGCAAACATTTTATTTAAAAGGAGAAGACAAGGTAATTTGGGTTCTTTGTTAGATCAACAATGATGCATATGAGAGCCACTAAACATTTCATCATGGTCTTCTCCTTGGTACGACTCAACAAAAGAAAAGAATTTCAGAGAAACACACTGAAATATTTTTGGAGTTCTGGATTTTTCTTGAAGAAAACAAATTAAAGAAGAAAAAACAAACACAAGAAAAACTATTTACACATGAAAGCTCCCTACAATCAAAAGAAGAACAAGAAATATTTTTGGGTTTTATTTTAATGGTACAACTAATTTCAACTAGAAAGAAAACCCGAAAAGAAGCAAGAAATACTTTTAAAATTTTCCCAAAGTTTTTAAAACACACAAGAAGAAAGCAAGAAAAATAAAACTAGCATGGATAATACAATGAAAAAGGGTGGACACCGACAACTAAAATGTGTGACTATGAATGTAATGTCGGTGGAAATATGTACTCCCCCAAGCATAGCCAGCTATATTAGCTCCACATTCCACCCTTTTTGATTTCTGAAGTCTTTTGTCCTAGCTTGGTAATCACCACCCGTAGTAGCCATCCATTCCAATGTCAAAGTGCTGAGGCGGAGGCACCTGAGCACCCATTCCTGGGGCTCCTCCTCTCCCGCTGCGTGTGCGTTCCGGTAAGCGATAATGTCTGCTGGCATGACCCTGTATCCATTCCTGGCAATATAATCAAACAAAGCAGATGCAGGTAACGGGGTAATATTATGGGTGTTCTCACTGAACACCAAGTTATATCGAAGAGGCTCTAATAGTTCAGTGTTATCAAGAAATTGGTGGTCCACCATCGACTGGAGGTCTAGATAAACTCTAGGCAGCAAATAATCATGCTGGCATAGCAGAATGTTAAAGTGCCTCGCCAAGCGAGTCTCATAAATACCACCATGAATTTTACCTTTAGTTCTATTAGTGTGTAGACGACGTGCTATGATAGCCCCTAGGCTAAAGGTGTGATCATCATGCAGTGCACGGTGTACAATGGCAAGGTAAGGTGCACTGAGTATACTGCCCTTCTCTATAGCAGTCAAGCATTTTGTTATAAATAGAGCAAAATAGTGCTCAGAAGGAAATGGGAAGTTAGTGGCGGTTGCTTTCGACACACCCCTCTCCTCACCCATAGTTAGGGTGCGAAGAAAACCATCAAACTCCACTGGTCTAGGTTCTCTTAAGTCCCCATCAGAGTGAACTAAGCATATGTCACAAAATTCAGTAAGCGGTATTTGATGAGTTTCAGAGTATAAATTAAACCACACCTCAGGAGGATTGTTCCTATTTAAGAAATGAAAATTTTGCACAAAGGAATTTGTAAGGACATGGTGCTGGTCACAGTCATCTGCAAGGAAGTCGGTAAGCCCAACATTTGCAATGAATTGTGCGAACTCTTGGCGGAATCCAACTTCATCCATGAAAGCAATGTGCGGCCACTCGCACGGCCGGACCTTCGTCCATTGCGAAGTGTTGATGTCACCATAAGATGATTCACCGGTGACTCCCTTGGCATTCTTCTTAGATGAACTCCTTCGAAATAAGTCCATTTTCCTAAAAACAAACTTCTGAAAAAACATTGGGAAACAAAATGATGTCAACAAAACTTAACAAAATTGATAGCAACTACCCATATGGATGTCTAGAGGCTATATCAAGCATTCAAACTAATTGGAACTCAAACAATTCAACATTCAAGCTCATTTACAGCAGCACCAAGAGTAGCTAATTACTCAAAATATAAACCATTAGAACAAAAAGTAATTTGAGCAATGGAGGAGTCACATACCAAGTAGCAACCCCAAAACAGTTTCAAAAATGGAGCTTCGAGCAAAGAGATCAAAATACGTGGGTTTGAGAGAAAGAACGAGAGAGAGAGAGAGAGCTGGTGCGTTTTTTTTTCTGGAGGTAGGTGACGAAGTGGACTAAAGGGATAAGTGAGGGCGGCCTTGCGGGGCCCACTACCCACTAGGGCACGCCTGGGGTAGCTGGCGTGCCCTGGTGCCTAGTGGGCACCAGGGGCACCCCCTGTGGTGTTATTTGCATAAAAAATTCATAAATATACAAAAAAAATCCTGTCAAAATTTCAGGGTATTCTGAGCACTTTTATTTTTGGGTCATTTTTGTTACATGGAAAATTCAGAAAACTGGATAAGCATGGCATTTTATTGCATTTAACTAAAAATAACAGAAAATAAAAAGTGGATACAGAAGGTTGTGCTTACTAAATTCATCGACCACATGCCTCTCAAAAATAAGTCATTAATAAGGTTGATCAAGTCTTATTAACAACCACTTTCTATTAGCATGAACCCGAAGAACTTTCATAAAACACTAAGTTACCTCAACGGGGATATGCATATCCCCAACAATAAGTATTTCATCTTTCTTTTTGGTAGTAGGGAGGGGAAGTTGAAAACTTCCAATAGTGATTGTCGAAGATTTTTCAATAACATTTATACCATTCACTTGAAATTGTTTCTTTGAAAAGTGCCCGTATGCTCATTGCCATTGATATGAAAAGTGACATTGATTTTATTGGAACGAATAACAGCCCTTGCAGTATTCAGAAAGGGTCTACCAAGTATAATCAACATGTTGTCGTCCTCGGGCATCTCAAGTATAACAAAGTCTGTTAAGATAGTAACATTTGCAACAACAACGGGCACATCCTCACAAATAAGGTATGGCAGTTAATTTGTCAGTCATTGGCAATGATATTTCAGTAGGTGTGAGTTTATTCAAATCAAGTCTTTTATATAAAGATAAAGTCATAACACTAACACCAGCTTCCAAATCACATAAAGCAGTTTTGACATAGTTGGTATAGTTGGTATTCCGGGATCTCCTAATTTTTTAGGTACTCTGTCCTTTAAATAATAATTAGCAAGCATGGTGGAGATTCCAGCTTCAGGTATATTTCTTTTATTAGTGATAATATCTTTCATATACTTAGCTTAAGGGGCCATCTTTAAAATATCAGTCAAACAAGTACGCAAAAAGACTGGCCTAAGAATTTCAGCAAAGCGTTCAAATTATTCATCATCTTTTTTCTTAGATGGTTTAGGTGGAAAGGGCATGGGTTTCTAAACGCATGGTTCTTTACCTTGTTTTCTAGCAACAAAATCTCTCTTATCAGGATGTTTATATTTAGGTTGTGGGTTATGAAGATCAACAACAGGTTCTATTTCAACATCATTATCTGGTTCTTTATCATTGTGTGGTTGAGTAGATTCATGAACATCATCATTATCATTTTCATTATCACTAGGTGAATGTTCATTACCAGATTGAGTTTCGGCATCAAAAATAGAGACATCATTATTATTCTCAGGAGGTTTTTCTACTTCAGGTTCATTAGAGGTATGCAAAGTCTTATCATTTTTGTTCTTCTTTTTCTTTTTAGAAGGACTAGGTGCATCAATTTTAATTCTTTGGGAGTCTTGTTCAATTCTTTTAGGGTGACCTTCAGGATAAAGTGGCTCCTGAGTCATTTCACCTCCTCTAGTTCCTACTCTAACATCATAATCATTCATATTATTGTTCACTTCATTAAGTAGCTCACTTTGAGATTTAGAAACTTGCTCAAATTGTTCATTTCATATTAAGTAGCCCATTCATATTATTCCTACACCTCTAAATCATTTGTAATTATAAATAACAATTCACCCAAGCGACTAATCATATCAGAATTTTGTTTCAATTGTTTCAGAACATTTGCATTGAAGTGATCTTGTTTTCTAAGGTAGTTGTCAAATTCAAGCAAGCATTGACTAGGATGTTTATTGTAAGGAAATATCATGTTCATCAAACTTTAATAAAGAATTTTCCTCTACCACCTGTGGCGATGTGTCAAGACCATATATTTCTTCAATAGGTGGTAAATTCTTAACATCTTCACCTTAAATACCTTTTTCCTTCATACATTTCTTTGCTTCTTGCATATCTTCAGGACTGAGAAATAATATACCCCTCTTCTTAGGAGTGGGTTTAGGAGGTGGTTCAGGAAGTGTCCAATCATCATAATTCTTCAATATGTTATTCAATAATTCTTTATCTTGTTCAACAGTTCTTTCCCTGAAAACACAACCAGCACAACTATCTAGGTGGTCCCTAGAAGCACCGGTTGGTCCATTATAGAAGATATCAAGTATTCCTTTTTCTTGAGAGGATGATCAGGCAAAGCATTAAGTAATTGGAGAGGCCTCCCCCAAGCTTGTGGGAGACTCTCTTCTTCATTTGCACAAATTTAAATATTTCCTATAAGGCAACTTGTTTCTTATGAGCAGGAAAACATTTTTTAGAGAAGTAATAAATCATATCCTGGGGACTATGCACACAACCAGGAGCAAGGGTATTGTATCATATCTTAGCATCACCCTTTAATGAGAACGGAAATAACTTGAGAATATAGTAGTAGCGAATTTTTTCTTCATGAGCAAATAGGGTGGTTATATCATTTAATTTAGTGAGATGTGCCACAACAGTTTCAGTTTCATAACCATGGAAATGATTAGATTCAACCAGAGTAATTAAATCTGGGTCAATAGAGAATTCATAAACCTTATCAGTAATAAAGATAGGTGAAGTAGCAAACGTACGATCATATTTCATTCTAGCACTCAAATTTTTCTTTCAACTTGACTAGTAATTTCTTAAGATCATTTATATCCTTACAAGCAAGAAAATCTCTAGCTACTGGATACATCTCCAACGTATCTATAATTTTTGATTGTTCTATGCTATTATTTTATCTGTTTTGGATGTTTAATGGGCTTTAATAAGCTATTTTATATTATTTTTGGGACTAACCTATTAACCGAGGGCCGAGTGCCAGTTTCTGTTTTTTGCCTATTTTAGAGTTTTGCAGAAAAGGAATACCAAACGGAGTCCAAACGGAATGAAACCTTCGTGATGACCTTTCTTGGACCGAAAGCAAACCAGAAGACTTGGGGATGAAGTTGGAGACACAACAAGGTGGCCATATGGGCCCCTCGTAGCTCCCCTAGCCAAGTTCCTTCGCACATATATACTCTTATACCCTAAAATCATCAAGGGGAGCCACGAAACTACATTTCCACCGCCGCAACCTTCTGTACCTGTGAGATCCCATCTTGGGGCCTTTTCCGGCGATCTGCCGGAGGGGGATTCGATCATGGAGGGCTTCTACATCAACACCATTACCTCTTCGATGAAGCATGAGTAGTTTACCATAGACCTTCGGGTCCATAGTTATTAGCTAGATGGCTTTTTCTCTCTCTTTGATTCTCAATACCAAGTTCTCCTCGATGTTCTTGGAGATCTATTCGATGTAATACTCTTTTGCGGTGTGTTTGCCGAGATCCGATGAATTGTGGATTTATGAACAAGATTATCTATGAATATTATTTGGTTATTTTCTGAATTCTTATATGCATGATTTGATATCTTTGCAAGTCTCTTCGAAATATCGGTTTTGTTTGGCCTACTAGATTTATCTTTCTTGCAATAGGAGAAGTGCATAGCTTTGGGTTCAATCTTGCGGTGTCCTTTCCCAGTGATAGTAGGGGTAGCAATGCATGTATTATATTGTTGCCATCGAGGATAACAAGATGGGGTTTTCATCATATTGCTTGAGTTAATTCCTCTACATCATGTCATCTTGCTTAATGTGTTAATCCGTTCTTTATGAACTTAATACTCTAGATGCATGCTGGATAGCGGTTGATATGTGGAGTAATATTAGTAGATGCAGGTAGGAGTCGGTCTACTTGACACGAACATGATGCCTATGTTCATGATCATTGCCTTAGATGTCATCATAATTATGCACTTTTCTATCAATTGCTCGGTAGTAATTTGTTCACCCACCATAATATATGCTATCTCGAGAGAAGCCACTAGTGAAACATATGGACCTCGGGTCTCTTTTCCATATTATTGAATCTGGTTTACATCTTGCTAGTTTCCGATCTACTATTTTGCAATCTTTACTTCCCAATCTATATACCCAAAATACCAAAATATTTACTTTACTGTTTATCTATCTCTATCAGATCTCACTTTTGCGAGTGACCATGAAGGGATTGACAACCCCTTTATCGCATTGGTTAAAAGTTCTTGATTGTTTGTGCAGGTCTTCGGTTACTTATGTGTCGTCTCCTACTAGATTGATACCTTGGTTCTCAAAACTGAGGGAAATACTTGCGCTACTTTGCTGCATCACCCTTTCCTCTTAAAGGGAAAATCAACACAAGCTCAAGAGGTAGCAAGAAGAATTTCTAGCGCGTTGCCGGGGAGATCTACGTCAAGTCAAGCCATACTAAGTACCCATCATAAACTCTTCTCCCTTGCATTACATTATTCACCATTCGCCTCTCGTTTTCCTCTCCCCCACTTCTAAAATGATTTTCGAAAACCTTTGCCTTTTCTTCGCCTTCTTCCTGTATTTCTTCTTGTTTGTCTTTCCGTGTGCCTTCTATTTCCTTGCATCTTGCTTGCTAAAAATCTATTGATATGGATTCACTTAAAGTGTTCTACTTGGATCATCTTCGATCTATATGTGCTCGTGATGAAACCCCAACTAGTTTAGTTGAGGGAAAATCATTGGATGAGCATGCTCATTTTGTGTGTCACCATTTGTCTGGAAAAGGGAGACTCTTATGGGACCAAATAAACAGATTGTTGTGTTATGCATGGAATCTTTGTGAAATTTATGATTTTACTTGTTGCTCTAAGAACCCTAAAAAACACCTTCCCTACCTATGTGAGTTTAATGATAATGAAATCTTATCTTCTTATGCAAAGGGTGTTTATGGTTACTATGATATCGAACAAATTGAAGAATTTGTTGCTTTTAAGGGTGCTTATGAAGTTGCTTCTTTGATTGAAAAGTGTGATATTACTCTCTACAAATATAAATTTTTTGACATACTTAAATATTGCTATGAAAACTATGCTCATAATGTCGATGTCAAAGAATTTATTGAAAGAAGGACCATTGTTTTGGAAGAAAATAATGATATGCATGAATCTAGATAATTCTGATTCTGATGATTTGATTGAAATATCCCTTGATGAACATGATGCTTGCTATTCTTGTGGCCATGATGCCAATATTTACAAAGACGAATTTGCTATAGTTCCTTATGTTAAACATGAGATCGTTGCTATTGCACCCATACTTGATAGTTCCTTTGATGAAAAGCATGGTCGCAATGATGTTACTGTAAATTCTCTTAATGTCAATTGTGTTAATGATATGCAAAACCTCAAGCTTGGGGATGCTAGTTTTTCTATGACTACTATTGTAGCGACCACGATCCCCATGGACTGAAGTCTCTGTGCTTAAGTGTCATCCCTGGATCGGTATGCTGAGACACACAGTACTCGAGGAATTATAACAGAGTTCAATCACACACTTATTACATTGAGGTCCTCATAAAGAGTATTTATTACAAAAAATATGGCTGAAGGCCATCTACGCAAAATAACTGCGGAAGCTTCAAAGATAAATGAGTCCATCAAACTCCAACGACATAGCTGAGTGCATGACAATGACCTAGCGCACCTTATTCTTCATCGGTAATGTCTGCAACATGAGACATTGCAGCCGTGTAGGTTAGCACATGGAATATGCCGGCAGAGTTACACTGTAGAGCAAATGAATGCAAGAACTATATCTACATGCATATTCGGCTGGTGGAGGCTCTAAGTTAATTTTTGCATAAAGCTAGTTTTTTTCCCTACAACAAGGGAATAAATTTTACTTGCTACAAAGTTTATACCAATGATTGAGAAGGTCCCTCCAACTCAAATCCCAACATTAACCAAGTATCATTATTTAACCCAATTACATTAATTAAAGAGTGATGAGATCAACATAAATATCCACTTCCAGATACTCAAATTGTCCATAACCGGGGGCATGACTAACCATGATTAGTTTATACACTCTACAGAGGTTGCACACTTTTCCCCATAAGACTCGGCCGCATCCATGATCGGAAGATGGAGACATAGTCGTTCTGAAGCATGAAATTTCTACTCTGGGTAGACCGGTACACCTACTTTCCCCTACATCTGCTAGTCCACCTCTTCTAGGGATCACACAACTTACTCAACTATGCCAGAGCCCATAATGGCTTGTGGCTGCACACAGAAGTTTCTAGGCATGAAATATCATATGATCCCTTTGAGGTTGGGTGGCGAACCAAGGGAAAATCAGGCGGGTACTCCAGGATTCCCATGGGCAAGCACTGGTTTCTCCAGGTGCCCCAACCAATCCACCCAGATGTGTATTAAAGTTCCCACCTTAATGTTGTCCAAAATTATTATCTCTCACAACTTTCATGAATCACGAACAAATCCCCGTCTATGAGCATGGCTAAGCAATATAAGAGCATAACGGTTATTCTCGGGGTGATGAAAGGTAATAGGTTCCTACCTCAAGAACCACAACCAAATCCACATGTTCCCAATCCTACTAATGCAATTCTTTGAGGGGCAAAACTAATGCATAGTAAAAATAGGGTATTGAAAAGTATGATCAAAGTGTAACTTTCCTTGTTGACGATCAGAAAACTCTAGGGACTCGTAGTAACAAGCTTCGCACTCCGGAAAATGTAGCATAGACAAACAATAGCATACATAAGCACTCAAGCAAACGATGCAAAGAGAAAACAAAGAAAAATTCCAATGAAACTCAAAAAAACAAGCAAAAAATAATCTAAACAGAGAACTAATTTTAACAGCATTATATTTATGTGGATTAGATCTTAACAGTAGGTACATGCGATTGGCTACAATTTGCAAAAAGAATCAACTCAAACGGAGCTACGAAACTCAAGATACGAACAAAGCAAGATCTAATCCAAATCTGAATTAAACTCAGATTTTAAATTGTCAAAAACATGTTCAAGTTAGTTTAGTGGATAGACGAGACCGCTCTGAAGATTTTGGCGTTGGTTTCGTTGAATTTGGACAAACAAGCAAAAAGTTACGAGGGTCTAAAGATCAGGGGCTAGTCTGCGAAGAAAATATTCATGGATGGGTCCATGGCCAAAAACTACAATAAAAGAAAAAACTACAGAACGAACGTTCGCTACAGAACCTAATCTAATGAATCTTTTTGCTACAGAACCTAAACGAATGAATGTTCGCTAAATAAACGAAACAAAATAAATAAACCGGATCTAAAAGAAAAAGCGAAGAAAAACCAGATCAGACCGGGCGGTTTTTATACCGGTTTGGGTTGTTCGACGGCGACGACGGTGAGCTCAACGGCGGCGGCGGCGGCGGCTTGCGAGTTCGGCGGGGAGGTGGCGGCGTCGGCGACGACGGCGGCTTCGGCGGTGGCGACGCTGCGGCGGTGGCGCTGTGGCTTGCGGCTTGCAGCGGCAAAGGCGGCAACGGCGCATGTGTGAGGGCGGCGGCATGGCTGAGGTGAGGAGGAGGGGGTCGGCATCCTCGGCTTATAAAGGGCCTGGGGGCCTCGGCTTGGAGGAGGGGCAAGGAGGCTGGGACGGCGTGGCCGAGCCGGACTCGGCACGCGGTGGCGTCGGGCGGCGGCGGGACTCCTGGTCGGAGTCGGCGCGGGCGCGGGAGGAGCTGGGTCGCGGCCTGGCTGGTGCTGGGCCGGTCCAGTTCAGCGGAAACCTTAAAAAAAAATTTCACAGAGACAAAAAACACGCTAAATAAATATATATAATATCCTAAAAATTCCGGAAAAAATTCACGTATTAATATGGCCTTATTATTAACCTAGTGAACATTTTTCTCGGCCTAAATGCCTAAACTAAAAACAAATATTATAGTACTAATTACTCTGCAAACTAATAAACAAACTATCAAATAAACTCTTCAAAAATTCAAAATTCAATTTCCAATCTTTCTTTGTTGATTTTGAAGAAGTCATTTTATCTTCTCTCTTTATTATATAATATTTGGAAAAGAATTTTGAAAAAAAATTGATCCAATTACCAAATTTTGATAAATCAAAATTGGATTTTTTGTGAAACCTCCGACTCTCTCAAATTGGTCCTTGAGTTGCTTAAGGTCTCTTGGATCAAAATGCACTAAAACAAAGCAACAAAAATGCTTAAATCATGGATTGATATGAATGATCTATGAATAACATCCAAATTGAAAATTGAGATGTTACAAACCTACCCCCCTTAAGATGAATCTCTCCCTCGAGATTTGGGTTGGTCAGCCAAATGGTGTGGGTGATCCTTGCGGAGGTCTTCTTCCCGCTCCCAGGTAGCTTCCTCCTTTGTATGGTGGCTCCACTGAACTTTGCAAAACTTGATGACTCTACTGCGAGTAACTCGGCTGGAAAACTCAAGAATCTTATTGGGTTTCTCCTCATATGTCAGATCAGTATCCAACTGAATCGCTTCCAGTGGCACTGTATCTCTCAGAGGAATGTCAGCCATCTCTGCATGGCACTTCTTCAACTGGGAAACATGAAACACATCATGAACTCCTGACAATCCTTCGGGTAATTCCAGCTTGTAGGCAACTTATCCCACACGTTCCAAAACTTTGTATGGTCCCACAAATCATGGTGATAGCTTCCCTTTGACTCTAAATCGCTTAACTCCTCGAAGTGGGGACACATGAAGATATGCTCTGTCTTTGACTTCATAGGCTACCTCCATGCATTTAGTATCGGCATAACTGTTGTGCCTGGACTGGGCTATCTCGAGTCTATCTCGAATTAGCTTAACCTTCTCCTCAGAATCTCTTAAGTTTGGTCCAAACAACTGTCGATCTGCAACTACATCCCACGACAGTGGTGTCCTGCACCTCCTTCCATACAAAGCTTCAAAAGGGGCCATCTTCAAACTGGCTTGATAACTGTCATTATAGGAGAACTCTGCATAGGGTAAATTATCATCCCATCTAGATCCATAATCTAGCACACAAGCTCTCAACGTATCCTCCAAAATCTGATTGACTCTCTCGGTCTGTCCATCTATCCGCAGATGAAAGGCTGTGTTGAACTCTAGCCTGGTACCCAAAGTTTCATGCAACTGATTCCAAAACTTTGAGGTAAACTGTGTTCCTCTATCTGATATGATGGTCCTCGGCACTCCATGCAGACATACGATCCTCATCATGTATATCTTTGCCAACTTAGCACTCATATAAGTTGTCTTCACGGGGATGAAAAGGGCTACCTTGGTCAAGCTATCAACTACAACCCAGATAGAATCATAGCCTGAACGAGTCCTGGGTAATTCCATGATGAAATCCATGCCAAGTTTATCCCACTTCCATTCGGGTATTGGCAAAGGCTGAAGTAACCCTGTTGGTTTCTGATGCTCTGCCTTAACTCTCTAACATACGTCGCATACTGCTACATACTCTACAATATCCTTCTTCATTCCTGTCCACCAAAAACTCTCTTTCAAATACAGATACATCTTGGTGTTGCCTGGGCGAATAGAATAAGGCAAATCATGAGCCTCCTGAAGAATTAATTTCCTAATCTCAGGGTCATTAGGTAAATAGATACAATCCCCAAACCATAAAGTTGCGTGCTCATCCTCACGAAAACCTTTAGCCTTTCCTTTACTCATCCTTTCCTTTATTTCTGCAATCTCGTTGTTCGTCTTCTGGGCTTCTCGGATATTTCGCAACAAAGTGGACTGAATTTCCAGTCCTACAAAATAACCTCTCGGAACTATCTCCAAGCAAAGTTCTCGGAGATCATCGGCTAACTCTTGGGGTAATCCTCCAGTTATGAGCGTGTTAACATAACTCTTGCAGCTCAACGCATCTGCTATGACATTGGCCTTTCCTGGATGATAATGCAATCTCATGTCATAATCCTTTATGAGCTCCAACCATCTCCTCTGCCTGAGGTTCAACTCCTTCTGCGTGAAGATCTACTTCAAACTCTTATGATCCGTGTAAACATCGCAACAGTTTTCGATAAGAATGTCTCCATGTCTTGAGCACATGCATTACGGCTGCTAACTCCAAATCATGCATGGCATAATTCAACTCATGAGGTCGAAGCTAACGTGAGGCATATGAAACAACTCTTCCTTCCTGCATAAGAACACCTTCGAGTCCCTGACAAGAAGCGTCGCAATAAACTTGGAAATCCTTGCATATGTTCGGAAGAATCGGCACTGGGCTGTAATCAAACGTTTCTTCAACTCCTGAAAACTGGCCTCACATTACTCAGTCCATTTAAACTTGGTGTCTTTCTTCAATAACTCCATCATGGGCTTCACGATCTTGGAAAAATTCTCAATGAACCTCCGGTAATAACCAGCAAGTCCAAGAAAACTTCGGATTTCTCCAACTGAGGTGGGTGCCAACCACTCAGTGACAGATGCAACCTTGGTAGGGTCTACTCCTATTCCTTCTCCTGATATAACATGTCCAAGAAATCCAACTTCCTTCAACCAAAACTCACATTTGCTAAACTTGGCATACAACTGATGTTCCCTGAGCTTCTCGAGAACCAAGCGCAAATGTTCCTTATGCTCTTCTTCTTTCTTAGAGTAGATCAATATATCATCAATGAACACCACAAAAAATTTGTCCAAGAAGTCCATGAACGCTTTGTTCATCATACTCATAAAATAGGCAGGGTTATTAGTCAAATCAAATGACATAACCATATACTCATATAGCCCATACCTCATGGTAAAAGCTTTCTTGGGTATATCCTGCTCTCGGTTCTTCAACTGGTGATAACCTGACCGAAGATCGATCTTGGAGAAGACTTTAGCTCCCTACAGCTGGTCAAACAAATCATTAATCATCGACAGAGGGTATTTGTTCTTGACCGTCACCTCATTCAGTGCATGATAATCCACAACCATCCTAAAAAATCGATCCTTCTTCTCAACTAGAAGCACTAGGGCCCTCCAAGGTGATGAGCTTGGTCGAATATAACCTTTCTCCAATAACTCCTTAATCTGCTTCTTTATTTCCTCCGGATCATTGGCGGGCATCCGATACGGTCTCTTTGATATTGGTCCGGTGCCTGGCAACAACTTGATCAGAAACTCTATGTCTTGGTCTGGTGGCATGCCCGGTAACTCCTCCGGAAATACATCGGGATAATCCTTCACAACTAGTACTTCCTCCTGAACAACTCCAGAAAGGGAATTCACATGAGTCCTCGGTGCATGCCTAGACACATACTTGATCCGTTTTTCCTCTGGGGTGGTGAGAAGAATCAATTTACTAGCACAATCGATGTTTCATTCAAACTTGGACAACCAATCCATACCTAGGATCACATCCAATCCTTGTGACTCCAGGACAATAAGGTCGGTGGGGAAAACATGTCTAACTATGGTTATTGGCAACTGATAACATCCCCGACTAGCCATATACTCTGCTCCTGGGGAACTCACTAACATAGGTGACATAAGGGTTACGGTTGGCAACTTAAACTTGTCCACAAATCCCCTTGATATGAATGAATGAGATGAACCAGTATAAAAAGAACAAGGGTTGTAAATGCATTAATAAAAAATTTACCGACAACTGCGTCGGGCTGGTCCTCAATCTCCTCCACACTTATGTGGTTCACCTGACCTTCGGTGAAAGGTTTGGGCTTCTTTCCAGAACCTCCATTGCCATTTCCATTCTTTGCTTCAGAACATTTAGTGGCGTAGTGTCCAGTCTTCCCGCACTTGAAACAAGTAATGTGACTCAGATCCTTCTTGGCGGGTGTCGCGGGGTTGGAACGGCTCTGACTGTTGCTTCCTCCATTCCCATTACCATTCTTAGGGCCACTGCGGTTGTGTGAACTCCCTCCATTGTGTGAATGTCCTCCATGGTTATGCCCTCCATGGTTATGATGAGTGTGTCCTCCCGAGTACGGGGAATAGCGAGGCTTCTGCTGAGCTCTAGAATTATACTTCCCCTGTCCATATTTCCTCTTGGCGATTATCTATCCATTGCTGCTTTACTTCAATCATGAGGGCCCTGTCTACCAGATCATGGTTGTTGTTGAAGGTTACCACCATCAACTGCATACTCAGCTCATCATTGAGTCCCTCGAGAAACTTCTCCTTCTTCGCGACATTTGTGGCCACATCATCTGGGGCATATCGTGCTAACTTGCTGAACTCATCCACATACTGACCCACTGTACGACTTCCTTGGCGTAAGTTGTGGAACTCACGCTTCTTCAAACTCATGGCTCCACCTGAAACATGTGCGGTGCGGAAGGCCTGCTGAAACTGATCACATGTAACAGTAGCAATGGGTTAAGTGGTGGTGAAATTCTCCCACCGAGAGACTGCATGTACATCAATCTGATGTGCGGCAAAGCGCACTCTCTCCGCATCCGTGCATCCAGCAGTGGTCAGCTCCCGCCTAATCTTGCGGAGCCAATCATCTGCAACAATCGGCTCGGTGCTGCTAGAAAACACCGGCGGATTCAACCTCAGAAAACATGCTAGGTTGTCAACAGGGGGTAGTGGCGGTGAGTTGTTGTTGTTGTTGTTGCCTTGGTCCTGGATCATCATCTGCATCAAGGCATTCTGCTATTGGATCAACTGGGTGAGATCCGGTAGGAAAGTGAATCCGGTGTCACGTCTCGGAGGCATCTAATGGTTTGAGGGGGTGAGAAGACAGAATAGAATAAGGTCTATGCGAGATTTCACTACCAATATGCATATGAGGCAAAATACATTCAATTCACTCCACTCAACAACAAACAAGGTTCACACAAACGATCTAAACTACTATTACAAATCGATCGATTCTAACTACTTGGAGGAATACTACTAGTAACAGGGTGGTCCTCTAGAAGTTTTGATCGATGGAAGACTCCATAATATCAGTTCCTGCTTCGTCTTCATAATCATCATCACTGTCATTATCATCATCATCACTATCTGTGTTGGTGTCATATAGTATGATGTAGTCCTCCGATCGAATATCCACTTCAGGTTCTTGCTTTGGTTTCACCATGAGTATTCCTAGCTTCTTCTTTAGATCTTCATGCTTCTCGAGTAGCATAATAGTTTCTTCTTCATATCCATCGCGTGTTGACTTGAGTTCATCTTCTAGCTCGATATTCCTCTTCATCACCTTCTTGGTCTTCTTCATGATAGCGCACATCTGGTTCTCGTACCGGTGAATGTGCTGATCCATCTCCTGAATGTATGCTGCAGTTGGTCCATCCTTCCTGGTGTGAATCATCTCCCATTGCTCATCTCGGCGTCCACATATCTGATAGACGGTGTCTTCAAGTTCCTTGTGATACACTTCACAAATGCGTCCAAAAGTGATGTGGGCTGCCATTCTCTTTCCCAAGATCCAAGTTGGTGCATCCAAGGTAAACTCAATGGGATCGCTTGTTGATGCAAATGTCCTCCCAGGAACATGAACTTTGATCCTCCTGCGCTCCTCTTCTGGTAAGGTTGCAGTGAAGGTTCCAGTGAAGCTTGGTAGTCCGATGTTTAGGTACTTCGTGACTTACTTCAAGTGTCGTCCGAAAGGGGTGTCGTCATCCAGCTGAGTGAACTTGTTCCTGGGGTCCGTCATCTCTAGAGTAGACATAGAGGAGGATTAGAAATGATAAGAGAAGAGTATCCTGTGGCTTTTCCTAGTGGTCGCGTCCTACAGTCAACATGTGCTCTGATCCCATCTTGTAGCGACCACGATCCCAATGGACCGAAGTCTCTGTGCTTAAGTGTCATCCCTGGATCGGTATGCTGACACACACAGCACTCGAGGAATTATAATAGAGTTCAATCACACACTTATTACATCGAGGTCCTCATAAAGAGTATTTATTACACAAATAATATGGCTGAAGGCCATCTAAGCAAAATAACTGCGGAAGCTTCAAAGATAAATGAGTCCATCAAACTCCAACGACATAGCTGAGTGCATCACAACGACCTAGCGCACCTTATTCTTCGTCGGTAAAGTCTGCAACATGAGACATTGTAGCCGTGTAGGTTAGCACATGAAATATGCTGGCAGAGTTACACTGTAGAGCAAATGAATGCAAGAAGTATATCTACATGCATATTTGGCTGGTGGAGTCTCTGAGTTTAATTTTTGCATAAAGCTAATTTTTCCCTACATCAAAGGAATAAATTTTACTTACTACAAAGTTTATACCAATGATTGAGAAGGTCCCTCCAACTCAAATCCCAACATTAACCAAGTATCATCATTTAACCCAATTACATTAATTAAAGAGTGATGAGATCAACATAAATATCCACTTCTAGATACTCAAATTGTCCATAACCGGGGACATGGCTAACCATGATTAGTTTATACACTCTGCAGAGGTTGCGCACTTTCCCCCACAAGACTCGACCGCATCCATGATCGGAAGATCGATACATAGTCTTTCTGAAGCATTAACTCTCTACTCTGGGTAGACCGGTACACCTACTTTCCCCTACATTTGCTAGTCCACCTCTTTAAGAGGTCACACAACTTACTCAACTATGCCCGAGCCCATAATCGCTTATGGCTGCACACAGAAGTTTCTAGGCATGAAATATCATATGATCCCTTTGAGCTTGGTGGCGAACTGAGGGAAAATCACACGGGTACTCCAGGATTCCCATGGGCAAGAGCTAGTTTCTTTAGGTGCCCCAATCCACCCAGGTGTGTATTAAAGTTGCCACCTTAATGTTGTCCAAAACTATTATCTCTCACAACTTTCATGAATCACGAACCAATCCCCGTCTACGAGCATGGCTAAACAATATAAGAGCATAACGTATATTCCCGGGGTGATCGAAGGTAATAGGTTCCTACCTCAAGTACTACAACCAAATCCACATGTTCCCAATCCTACTAATGCAATTCTTTGAGGGGCACAACTAATGCATAGTAAAAACTGGGTATTGAAAAGTATTATCAAAGTGTAACTTGCCTTGCTGACGATTGGAAAACTCTAGGGATTCGTAGTAACAAGCTTCACACTCCAAAAAATCTAGCGTAGATAAACAATAGCGTACATAAGAACTCAAGCAAACGATACAAAGAGAAATTGAAGAAAAAATCCAAAGAAACTCAAAAAAAACAAGAAAATACTAATCTAAACAGAGAACTAATTTTAACAGCATTATATTTATGTGGATTAGATCTTAACAGTAGGTACATGCGATTAGCTACAATTTGCAAAAAAGAATCAACTCAAACGGAGCTACGAAACTCAAGATACGAACAAAGCAAGATCTAATCCAAATCTGAACTAAACTCAGATTTTAAATTGTCAAAAACATGTTCAAGTTGGTTTAGTGGATAGACGAGACCGCTCTGAATATTTTGGCGTTGGTTTCATCGAATTTGGACAAATAAGCAAAAATTTACGAGGGTCTAAAGATCAGGGGCTAGTCTGCAAAGAAAATATTCATGGATGGGTCCCTGGCCAAAAACTACAATAAAAGAAAAATCTACAGAACGAATGTTCGCTATAGAACCTAATCAAATGAATCTATTTGCTACAGATCCTAAACGAATGAATGTTCGCTAAATAAACGAAACTAAATAAATAAATCGGATCTAAAAGAAAAACTAAAAAAACAGATCGGACCGGGCGGTTTTTATACCGGTTCGGGCAGTTCGATGGCGACGACGGCAAGCTCAACAACGGCGGTGACGGCTTGTGAGTTCGGCGGGGAGGTGGCGACGGCGGCGGCGATGGCGGCTTCGGCGGTGGCGGTGTTGCGGGCGGCGGGGTGCGGCGACTTGCAGTGTGGCGGCGGCAAAGGTGGCGGCGGTGGTGCAAGTGCGAGGGCGGCAGCGTAGCCTGAGGTGAGGAGGAGGGGGTCGGGGTCCTCGGCCTATAAAGGGACCGGGGGCCTCGGCTTGGAGGAGGGGCAAGGCGGTGGGGACGGCGTGGCCGAGCCAAACTCGGCGCACGGCGGCGTCGGGCGGCGGCGGGACTCCTGGCCGGAGTCGGGGCGGGACGCGTGAGGAGCTGGGCCGCGGCCTGGCTGGTGCTGGGTCGCTAGTTCGGCAGAAACCTTTTTTTCAAAACAATTTTTCACAAAGACAAAAACACACTAAATAAATTTAAATAATGTCCTAAAAATTCCAGAAAAAATTCATGTATTAATATGGCCTTATTATTGACGTAGTGAACATTTTTCTTGGCCTAAATGCCTAAACTAAAAACAAATAGTATAGTACTAATTACTTTGCTAACTAATAAATATACTAGCGAATAAAATCAAATAAACTCTCCAAAAATTCAAAATTCAATTTCCAATATTTATTTGCTGATTTTGAAGAAGTCATTTTATCTTCTCTCTTTACTATAAAATATTTGGAAAATAATTTTGAAAAACAATTTGATCCAATTACCAAATTTTGATAAATAAAAATTGGATTTTTTTGTGAAACCTCCAAGTCTCTCAAATTGGTCCTTGAGTTGCTTAAGGTCTCTTGGATCAAAATTCACTAAAACAAAGCAACAAAAATGCTTAAATCATGGATTCATATGAATTATCTATGTATAACATCCAAATTGAAAATTAAGATGTTACAACTATTTGTTGCAATGATCATGACTGGGGTGATTCTTCTTTTGATCTTGAAAATTTATTTAAGCCCCATGATGAATATGATATTGATAATAGTGTTTGCAATATTATTTAAAGTGGGTTTGGAAGAGTGTCAACTTTGGATCCCATATATTTGGAGAATGTTCAATCTTATGAAACTTTTGATAAAAGTGGGTTTGGAGAGGTCATGACTTTAGTTAATGTTAATCCCACTATTTTGGAAGAGTGTCAACTTCGTATGCATGTGGATCGTGTTGAAAATATTTTATGTGATAGCTATTTTATGAATTTGCATATGATCCCAAATGTAATTATTATGAGAGAGGAAAATATGGTTGTAGAAATTTCCATGTTACTAAAATACCTCTAGTTATGTTGAGATTGCTATTGTTTCTTTCTGCTTCCTTGCATATGCTAGTTTTTCTTGCTATGATAATTTGTTTGCCTATAAGATGCCTATGCATAGGAAGTATGTTAGACTTATATGTGTTTATCATGTGTTTCATGATGCTCTCTTCGCGCTTCAATTCTTGTCTTTCATGTGAGCATCATTGAAATTATTAATGCCTAGCTAGGGGCGTTAAAAGATAGCGCTTGTTGGGAGGCAACCCAATTTTATTTTTGTTCTTTAATTTTTGCTCCTGTTTAGTAATAAATAATTTATATAGCCTATGGTTAGATGTGATTTTAAGTTTTAATTAGTGTTTGTGCCAAGTAGAACCTTTGGGAAGACTTGGGTGAAGTCATTGCGATCTTGCTGTAAAAAACAGAAACTTTTGCGCTCATAAGAATAGCTGTCATTTTTTGCAGAATAGTGATTTTAGGTTAATTATTAATGAAGAAGATTAATAGACAAATTCCTCACGTCCACCAATTTATTTCAGATTTTTTGGAGTTACAGAAGTATTCAAAAGTTATAGATTACTACAGACTGTTCTGTTTTTGACAGATTCTGTTCTCCGCGTGTTGTTTACTTATTTTGATGAATCTATGAGTAGTATCGGGGGGGGGGGGGTATGAACCATAGAGAAGTTGGAATACAGTAGGTTTTACACCAATATAAATAAAGAATGAGTTCATAACAGTACCTTAAAGTGGTGATTTATTTTCTTATACTAACGGAGCTCATGAGATTTTCTGTTGAAGTTTTGTGTTGTGAAGTTTTCATCTTTTGGGTAAGGATTTGATGGACTATGGAATAAGGAGTGGCAAGAGCCTAAGCTTGGGGATGCCGAAGGCACCACAAGGTAAAATTCAAGGAAAACCAAAATCCTAAGCTTGGGGATGCCCCAGAAGGCATCCCCTCTTTCATCTTCGTCCATCGGTAACTTTACTTGAGGCTATATTTTTATTCACCACATGATATGTGTTTTGCTTGGAGCGTCTTGTATGATTTGAGTCTTTTATTTTTAGTTTAACACAATCATCCTTGATGTACACACCTTTTGGGAGAGACACACATGAATCGTGATTTATTAGAATACTCTATGTGCTTCACTTATATCTTTTGAGCTAAACAATATTGCTCTAGTGCTTCACTTATATCTTTGTAGAGCACGGCTGTGGTTTTATTTATAGAAATTGCTGAACTCTCATGCTTCATTTATATTATTTTGAGAGTATTTTAGAACATCATGGAAATTTCCTTTGGTTTAAAATTAGTCCTAATATGATGGGCATCCAAGATGGGTATAATAAAAACTTTCATATGAAGTGCATTGAATACTATGAGAAGTTTGATTCTTTATGATTGTTTTGAGATATGAACATGGTGATATTAGAATCATGCTAGTAGAGTAGTTGTGAATTTGAGAGATACTTGTGTTAAAGTTTGTGATTCCCGTAGCATGCACATATGGTGAACCGTTATGTGATGAAGTTGGAGCATGATTTATTTATTGATTGTCTTCCTTATGAGTGGCGGTCGCAGACGAGCGATGGTCTTTTCGTACCATTCTATTCCCCTAGGAGCGTGCACGCAGTACTTCGTTTCGGTAACTAATAGATTTTTGCAATAAGTATGTGAGTTCCTATGACTAATGTTGAGTCCATGGATTATACGCACTCTCACCCTTCCACCATTGCTAGCCTCTCTAGTACCGCACAACTTTCGCCGGAACAATACACTCACCATATACCTTCCTCAAAACAGCCACCATACCTACCTATTATGGCATTTCCATAGCCATTCCAAGATATATTGCCATGCAACTTCCACCATTCCGTTTATTATGACACGCTCCATCATTGTCATATTGCTTTGCATGATCATGTAGTTGACATCGTATTTGTGGCAAAGCCACCATTCATAAGTTTTCATACATGTTAGTCTTGAATCATTGCACACCCCGGTACCCCATCAGAGGCATTCACATAGAGTCATATTTTGTTCTAAGTATTGAGTTGAATTCTTGAGTTGTAAGTAAATAAAAGTGTGCTGATCTTCATTATTAGAGCATTGTCCCATGTGAGGAAAGGATGATGGAGACTATGATTCCCCCACAAGTCGGGATGAGACACATGACGAAAAATAAAAAAAGAGGCCATAAAAAAGAGAAGGCCCAAATAAAAAAAATGAGAGAAAAAGAGAGAAGGGGCAATGTTACTATCCTTTTTCCAAACTTGTGCTTCAAAGTAGCACCATGATCTTCTTAATAGAGAGTCTCCTATGTTGTCACTTTCATATACTAGTGGGAATTTTTTATTATAGAAGTTGGCTTGTATATTCCAATGATGGGCTTCCTCAAAGTGCCCTAGGTCTTCGTGAGCAAGCAAGTTGGATGCACACCCACTTAGTTTCTTCTTGAGGTTTCACACACTTATAGCTCTAGTGCATCGGCTGCATGGCAATCCCTACTCACTCACATTGATATCTTTTGATGGGCATCTCCATAGCCCGTCGATACACCTAGTTGATGTGAGACTATCTTCTCCTTTTTTGTTTTCTCCACAACCACCATTCTATTATGCCTATAGTGTTTTGTCCATGGCTCACGCTCATGTATTGCGTGAAGATTGAAGAAGTTTCAGAACATCAAAAGTATGAAACAATTGCTTGGCTTGTCATTGGGGTTGTGCATGATTAAATATTTTGTGTGATGAAGATAGAGCATAGCCAGACTATATGATTTTGTAGGGATAGCTTTCTTTGGCCATGTTATTTTGAGAAGACATGATTGCTTTGTTAGTATGCTTGAAGTACTATTGTTTTTATGTCAATATTAACCTTTTGTTTTGAATCTTTCAGATCTGAACATTCATGCCACAATAAATAAAATTACATGAATAAATATGTTAGGTAGCATTCCACATCAAAAATTCTGTTTTTATCATTTACCTACTCGAGGACGAGCAGGAATTAAGCTTGGGGATGCTTGACACGTCTCCAACATATCTATAATTTTTGATTGTTCTAGGTTATTATATTATCTATTTTGGATGTTTAATGTGCTTTAATAAGCTACTTTATATTATTTTTGGGACTAACCTATTAACTGAGGGCCCAGTGCCAGTTTTTGTTTTTTTGCCTATTTTAGAGTTTTGCAAAAAAGAAATACCAAACGGAGTCCAAACGGAATGAAACCTTCGCTATGATCTTTCTTGGACCAAAAGCAAACTAAAAGACTTGGAGACAAAGTCGGAGATGCAACGAGGCGGCCACGAGGCAAGAGGCTGCGCCTAGGCGGGTAGGCGCGCCCCCACCCTCGTGGGCCCCTCGTAGCTCCCCTGACCTAGTTCCTTCGCCTATATATACTCTTATACCCTAAAACCATCAGGGGGGAGCCACGAAACCACTCGTCCACCGCCGCAACCTTCTGTACCCATGGGATCCCATCTTGGGGCCTTTTTCGGTGATCTACCGAAGGGGGGTTCGATCATGGAGGGCTTCTACATCAACACTATTTACCTCTCCGATCAAGTCTGAGTAGTTTACCACAGACCTTTGAGTCAATAGTTATTAGCTAGATGGCTTCTTCTCTCTCTTTGATTCTCAATACCAAGTTCTCCTCGATGTTCTTGGGGATCTATTCGATGTAATACTCTTTTGCGGTGTGTTTGCCGAGATCCAATGAATTGTGGATTTGTGAACAAGATTATCTATGAAGATTATTTGGTTCTTTTCTGAATTCTTATATGCATGATTTGATATCTTTGCAAGTCTCTTCGAAGTATCATTTTAGTTTGGCCTACTAGATTGATCTTTCTTGCAATGGGAGAAGTGCTTAGCTTTGGGTTCAATCTTGCGGTGTCCTTTCCTAGTGACAGTAGGGGCAGAAAGGCACGCATTGTATTGTTGCCATCGAGGATAACCAGATGGGGTTTTCATCATATTGCTTGAGTTAATTCCTCCACATCATATCATCTTGCTTAATGTGTTACTCCGTTCTTTATGAACTTAATACTCTACATGCATGCTGGATAGCGGTCAATGTGTGGAGTAATAGTAGTAGATGTAGGCAGGAGTCGGTCTACTTGACACGGACGTGATGCCTATTTTCATGATCATTGCCTTAGATGTCATCATAATTATCCGCTTTTCTATCAATTGCTCAGCAGTAATTTGTTCACCCACCGTAATATATGCTATCTCGAGAGAAGCCACTAGTGAAACCTATGGCCCCTGGGTCTCTTTTCCATATTATTGAATCTCGTTTACATATTGATAGTTTCCGATCTACTATTTTGCAATCTTTACTTTCCTATCTATATACCCAAAAATACCAAAAATATTTACTTTACTATTTATCTATCTCTACTAGATCTCACTTTCGTGAGTGACCATGAAGCGATTGACAACCCCTTTATCGTGTTGGTTGCAAGTTCTTGATTGCTTATGCAGGTATTCAATGACTTGTGCATCGTCTCCTACTGGATTGATACCTTGGTTCTCAAAACTAAGGGAAATACTTTCGCTACTTTGCTGCATCACCCTTTCCTCTTCAAGGGAAAACCAACACAAGCTCAAGAGGTAGCACTACTTCTCCATCCATAACATAACCCTCAGGTATAACAAGAAATTCATATCTAGGAGATCTAGGTCTAATAGGTGTTTCATAATTCTCAGTTTCAAAGACTTCATTAGTTTCAGTAATTTCATCAGTTTTAACATTCTCATTTTCTTTAGCTCTAGCAATTTGTTCATCAAGAAATTCACCTGGTGGCACAACATTATCAAGAAAAGTACTAGCATCATCATTTACTTACGACATATCATGATCAATAGCATGTGGTGGTGGTGTAAGCTTCCGCAAAATACAAGGTGAATCAAGTGCAGAGCTAGATGACAGTTGCTTACCTCCCCTCATCTTAGAGGGAATGATCTTGGTTCTCATATGTTTCAAATTATTCATAGTGATAAATTGACATAAATCCCAAGTAAATCAATAAATATAGCTATGTTTCCCGGCAACGGCACCAAAAAAAGGTGTTGATAACCCATAAGTATAGGGGATCGCAACAGTTCTTGAGGGTAGAGTATTCGACCCAAATTTATACATTCGACACAAGGGGAGCCAAAGAATATTTGTAAGTATTAGCAACCGATTTGTCAATTCAACCACACCATGAGATTAAATATCTACAGCAAAGTGATCAGTAGCACAGTAGTATGACAGCTTGATAGCAGTGGTAACAGTAGTAGTAATGGTAACACTGATAGCCATAGTTTTGTGGCAGTTGTAACAGTAGCAGCAACAGTAGTAACTTAGTAAAAACAATATGTAAAAAACTCATACGCATTGGATCGGTGATTTAGTTGGATGATATTCATCATATAACAGTTATAAGCTAGGGCGGCACAGAACTAGCTCCAGTTCATAAATATAATGTAGGCATGTGTTCCGTAAATAGTCATGTGTGCTCATGGAAAAGAACTTGCATGACATATTTTGTCCTACCCTCCCATGGCAGCGGGGTCCATAAGGAAACTAAGGGATATTAAGGCCTCCTTTTAATAGAGAACCGGAAAAAAACATTAACACAGAGTGAATACATGAAATCCTCAAACTACGGTCATCACCGGAAAGTATCCCAATTACTGTCACCTTGGGGTTTACGGATCATAACAGGTAACATGTGCATATAACTTGCAAGATCCGATCAATAACATAGATATAATGGTGAAAATATAAATGGTTCAAATCTGAAATCATTGGCACTCAGGCCCTAGTGACAAGTATTAAGCATAGCAAAGTCATAGCAACATCAATCTCAAAACAGAGTGGATACTAGGGATCAAGCCCTAACAAAACTAACTCGATTACATGATGAATCTCATCCAGCCCACCACCGTCCATCAAGCCTACGAAGGGATTACTCACTCCCGGCGGTGGGCATCATGAAATTGGTGATGGAGGATGGTTGATGATGACGAAGACCGAAGATTCCCCTCTGCGGAGCCCCAAACGGGCTCCAGACCTGCCCCCCCCCCCCTGAGGAAGAACAGGAGGTGGCGGCAGCTCCATATCGTGAAATGTGATGAAACTTCCTCTCTTATTTTTTCTCCAAAAATAGGATTTTATATAGTCAGGATAGGGTAAGCGGAGCCTCATGGGACCCACTACCCACCAGGATGTTCTAGAGGGAGGGGGCGCACATGGTGCCTAGTGGGCGGCTGGGCCCCCCTCAAGTGGATCTTGGTTCTAGAAATTGTTATATATTCCAAATTCTCCAAAAAGTTCCGTCCAATTCTGAGAACTTTTATTTCTGCACAAAAAACAACACCATGGTAGTTCTGCTGAAAACAACGTGAATTCGGGTTGGTTTCATTCAATTATGCAAATTAGAGTCCAAAACAAGAGCAAAAGCATTAGGAAAAGTAGATACGATTGAGACGTATCATAGTCCTAAAGGCGAGACTAGGAATTAGGTTTTACCATTTATCATTCCACACGTGCTTATGAGTTTTCCACTGAATCTCATATTCTAGGATCATAGCAGTTATAAGCCTCAGGGTGCTCTGCCCATGCACTGCGTTCTTCGGAAATACCGCCTGGGCGGTAGTACCGCTTGTGTGCGGGCTATGGACACAATAACGACTGGATTTGTCCCCACTATAAATAGGGGGTCTTCTTCCCCAAGAAGACCCACCTCTTTCATCCCCAAACTCCATTCTTGCTCAAAGCTTCATTTTCGCCTGATCTCTCTCCCTAGCCAATCATTCTTGTTGATTTTCTAGGGTTTGGTTGAGAGGGTCCCAATCTACACTTCCACCAAGAGATATTTGATCCCCCTCACTAATCCCTTATAGACCTTGTGTTTTTATCTTTGGTGATTGAGCACCCTAGATGGAAGAGGTCACCTCAAAGCCGCAATCCATTATGGTGAAGCTTCGTGGTGGTGTTGGGAGCCTCCAATTCAGTTGTGGAGATTGCCCCAACCTTGTTTGTAAAGGTTCGGTCGCCGCCTTCAAGGGCATCACTAGTGGAATTACGAATCTTACATTTTGTGAGGGCGTGAGGAGAATACAGTGGCCCTAGTGGCTTCTCGTGGAGCATTGTTCCTCTACACTACTCCAACGGAGATGTACTTCCCCCTAAAGGGAAGGAACTTCGGTAACACATCCTCGTCTTCATCGGCTCCACTTGTGGTTATCTCTTCCCTTTACTTTGTGCTAGCTTGTATTGTTGTGTATCCTTTGCTTGCTGATGTTGGTATTGTTGTTAGTATCATATAGGTTGTTCACCTAGCTGCATATCTAAACAACCTATTTGTTGCTAAGCCTAATTTGTTAAGAAAATCTAAACATTGGTAGTTGCCTATTCACCCCCTCTAGTCAACCATATTGATCCTTTCAACTGCTATCGGAGCATCATTTCTTTTTAACGGCCTAACCGTATAAAGAGTATGGTTGATGATGGGCCTTGGGCATATGAACTACCCGTGGCTGAGGCGGTGGCCGCGGTCACATGAGAGGTCCTAAATGAGGCTATTGCTTTACTTAGGGTCTCTATGACGACCAAGGTCAAATCCTTGTTTAAAGATTTCCTTGCGGGACTAAAACTTTCTACCGATCCTCTTAAAATGGTTAAACCCACTATCATGTAGTCGGATGCCAACTCCGGTAAGGAGGGGCTAGTATTGATAAGAATCCTTTATCTCAAGGAAAGAATGGGACGAGCATCCATGCCATGGTGGCCCCTTCCCCGACCTATGGAGGTCCAGTCCATGCACCTCATATCAACCATCTTGGTCCTCCTCCTAAGCTTGTGTTAAATGATTTTCCTAATTGGGGTTTTCGTATCAAGTCTCATTTGAATCACAACTCAACTCATCTTTGGAGAATCATCGAACAAGGCTTCTACCCGCATGATCCAAACAACTTCACTCCAAGAGAAGAAGTGGACAATCAATGGAACAACTCTGCATTGTTCATTCTTCAAGCCATAATGCCTCCCAAAGAGCTAGCTCACTTTCGCCCATTCACTATTGTTGACGCTCAAAAGTAGCATAGTCATAAAATTAGCATAGGCTGCATAAAGACTATTTCAAACTTATTATAGGAGGTCACCTATGAATGGCTCTCTTTAAGAAGATCGAGATGGATATGAAGATGGTCTATAGCGGAGCTCAGATGTAATAGTTATGACAAGTTCGGAGATGCTTATGTTGATACCAGATTAATGAATGGCATGAAACTCAATTAATACCGCCTTTAATGGAAAACATTCCAACATGAAAGATATGCGCCTCGTCGAAATGGTGGATTTTGATATAAAAATCGTCTTAATCTGAGATCGTATGCAACCTGTGGAGGAAAAACAAGGTCAGAAACAGAAGTTGCAGAGTCTTTTCGGACTGACCGAGTTGCTTTGATCGGTGAGACCGAGTTGGTCCGAAAGTTTACCAGAGAGTTGGAAACGTTGACTCGGTAGGACCAATGCAAACCAATCGGTGAGACCGAGTTGATCTGAAAAATTACAGAAGGATACAGAGAGTTGGCAACGTTCACTCGGTGGGACCAAAATGAACCAATCGGTGAGACCGAGTTGGTCCGAGAAATTACCAAAGATTCCTGTCCGAGTTAGGTTAGGGTTTTTGATGTTTTGGACGGATCTTTTAGTCCTTTTCTTGTACGGAAAGTCCAGCCGCCTCATAAATAGATGAGAGGTGACGGCCGATTGCACAACACACAATCGAACAAATCAATATACTACTTTTTCAAGTCTATGTTTTATCTCTCCATTGTTTTTCTCTCTCGTTCTTCGCTGTTCTTCGTGTTTGAGAGCTGCGAATCTCGAGGCTCTAGGGGAGAGCGAATCGACCTAGGGCATCCCATAGCCGCCGCACTCCCTGACGGGGTCCCTCCTGGGGGTGTGGGGTTTCGGGTCTGCAAAAGCGCCCATCGACTATCTTGCGTATCGCATTGTCGGTCGGGTCTCCTTCGATGTGAGCTGCGGTGCATCACCCTCGGTGTCGAGGGTACACATGACATGTTCGTGTGTTAACACACTTTTTGGTTACTCCGCTGGGGACACGAAGATCAATCATCATCATCCACCATGTCCGATCTTCCCAAGCCATCTGAGATAGACGCCGATAACATCATTTAGCGCAGTCTTGATGAGATATCGGCTGATCATCTCCAAGTTTATGAGGAGTAAAAGAAGGCGCGTGAAGAGAAGGATTTGCAGGAGTTCCTTGCAAAGTTCAAGAAGGATTGCCAAGGCAACATCACTCCGATTGAAGAAATCATGTTCCCTCCTCTTCAAGCTGAACATGTTAAACCCTCTGTAAGTACTGCCTTTTCTCCTGAGTAGTGGGCTGAGATTGAGAGTCGTATTGCTGATGGTAACAATCTAGTCTATCAAACTTTCATAGAAAATACTAATGCGCAGAAGAATATATCTCAATCATCTAGTGGTAATGGTGGTATAGATGCTAGTGTGCAAAGCCCTAATCTGACTTTACCTATTTCATCAGCGCCTCCCATGCCGATGACTTATTATCCTACACAAACAAATCAGATGGTGACTGCACCCATTAATCCTATTATGATCATGCCAGGTTCAGTGGCAACGCCGAACCAAACCCTACCTACAGTTAGAACCACTCAACTACTACCAAATTATGGGTCGACATACATACTATAGTTACTACCTACAACTAGTAGTCCTACTCCTCCTATGCCGCTGCCACAAGTTTCATCGTCCACTATGGATGATGGTCTAGCTAATCTTAGAGAGGAGATGGCTAAGATGCTTCGAGAGAATTTTGGAGTTGAGTTACCTCGGAATCGGATTTACCAAAAGCCGTACCCTGAATACTTTGATGCCATCCAGTGCCCTCCGGGATATAAAATCCTAGATTTTGTTAAGTTTAATGGAGAAGGCACAAAAACCACATGGGAACATGTTAGTCAATATTTAGCACAATTGGGTGAGGCAGGCTCATTGAATGAATTGAAAGTGCGTTTATTTCCTTTATCATTAACTGGTACCGCATTTTCATGGTTTTCTTCTTTACCACATGGTTCCATTCGAGTTTGGTTGCAGCTAGAGCAGAAATTTCATGATCACTTTTATAGTGGCAACAATGAACTCCAGTTGTCACATCTAACATCGGTTAAACAGAATCATGTCTCAGATTACGTCAAGAGATCCAGAGAAACAAAAAACCGGTGTTTTAGTTTGGTGATAACCGAAAGGGACTTGGCGGACCTAGTGCTGAGTGGTTTGAGAACTCCCATTAGAGAAAAGCTAGAAGGCTATGAGTTCTCAAATATCAACCAAGTCTTACAAAGGGCTTTGGCTCAGGAAAGCCGAAGCAAATATCTCAAAGAAGTGCATAGATATAAAGCCGATCATCCAAAGATGAATATGGTAGAAGATGATAGTGATCACTCGGACGATGAGGTTGACATTTTTGCTACTGAATTTGTTTGGCCATCTAAAGCCAAACCGTTTACTTGCAATGATCTGAAACCGATTCATAAGAATCGTGATGAAGAGATGAAGTTTACTTTGAACATTGCTAAGTGTGATAGAATATTTGATGCTTTGCTGCAGGCTAAGATTATTAGAATATCTCATACTTTACCGCCGTTTGAAGAGCTGAAACGGCGCGCTTATTGCAAGTATCATAATTCTTTTTCTCATGCTACTAATGATTGCAATGTTTTTCGATGATAGATACAATCGGCCATTAATGACGGACGATTGAACTTTTCTAAGATGCAAGTTGATAAACACCTTTTCCAATGAATACCATGGATTTGGAGGGGAAGCAGCTACTCATTCGGCCGGAGGTAGCCGAATGTGCTAATAAAGCTAATGTTATTGTTGGTGAGCCCAGGAAAGACAAGGAGGACAACAAGATCTTGGGAAGACAGGTTGTGCTTGATAAGCAACACGGTGGCAAGGAGATAATAAAGATCACCATCAAGAATCCAGCACTCGGGGGGCAAGCATAGGTGCAGCAGGACACTCGAGTTAAATTTGTTAAGCCCAAGAGTACTAAAGTTGGCAAGTGGAAGATGAACAAAGCTAAAGTGCAGCGCAAGAAAATCAAGCCAACTTTTAATATGTTGTTGTCCAAGTATGCGAATCAAGCAGCCGGTTCTAGCTCTAATCGGTCATCAAATTTGAAGAGCTCAAGATCACCTCCTCGGGAAGAATTTCAGCATCATGCAAGGCCATATGGGTCATGGTCACTGGGACCATGGATGGCGCCACACCCCTATGTGCCATACTACATGGGAGACTTCAATGGAGGATGGGGGTAGCCCCCGATGGCCCCTTATGCTTTTCATCCGGGTTGGGCAGAACCAAGGAGGCCCGTTCATGAGAGGCTTTCTTATCCCACACGAGGCCGTTTGAACAATGGTGTCAATCGGCGAATGCAACATAATCAAAAAAGGGTCAGCAGGTAAGTGTGGCATGCCAAATCACCAAGTGCTGAAATTTCAGAGCCTAGCAAGCAAAAGGTGAAGAGTACTAGTGGTGAAACTATTATGATAGGTACTAAAGAATTAATAATCAAAGAGTCGATTATTGTTGATAATCCAGCTGATTCTAATAAAGATGTAGCTGCGGTCCAGCAAGGCCCCGTGGCTATTGATCATGAAGCTAGCACAAGCAAGGCCAGGTCAAGGGATCCAAAATACACTCAGCCTAAGTGGTGTCCTTCCGGTCTGACCAAGGCACAAAAAAGGAGATTGCAACGCACGAGGAGTCATGAGAAGGAGGTACAAGAAGCAGAAAAGCTAAGGGATAAATTATTCAGTGAAAGTCGTTCCATGGTAACCCCAAAACAAGTGTGGAGGCCAAAGCAAAAGGAAAACATAACAACTTCTGCATTGATCATAGCAACACCTACACCACCAACGAAGGACGATGCGACTACTATTACATCATCCACTTTGCCTACTACTTCCTCTTCCCTTGGAGATATTTCGGAGTCAGTGGACATGTTTGCGGAAGGAGATGAAATGCTCGATTATGAGTCTACACCGGTTCATGAAGGTATGGATATTAATATGGTGTATTACTTACCCGCTGAATTTCATGCTATAGATGAAGAAGGGGAAGTAGCTCAGCTAGATTCTGGTCCTAAAAATGCTATATTCGAGAATCCAAAAGAACCGGTGACGCACTTGAAGCCATTGTTCCTTAAAGGTCATATTAATGGATCGCTGGTTGCTAGAATGCTTGTCGATGGTGGTGCTGTGGTGAATCTTATGCCATATTCGATCTTCAAAAAATTGGGGCTATGTGATGAAGAGTTAACAAAGACCAACATGGTGCTTAATGCATTTGAAGGCAAAGAGAAAACTTAAGCGAAATGTGTAATGTATGTGGAGCTTACGGTGCGAAGCAAAACTTTGGCTACCGCATTCTTTGCTGCTGAGGTGCAAGGTAACTACAATGTGATATTAGGCCGCAATTGGGTTCATGCAAACCAATGAGTGCCATCTACTATGCACCAGTTTGTAATTCAATGGGTTGATGATGAAGTAGAAGTCATTCATGCAGATAATTCGGCTTGTGTTGCTTTGGCCGATGCATCGGTGGATTGGCAACATCCCAATGCTACTTTCTTGACAGGGTGTGACTTGTCAGAATTTGATTTTTTAGCACCACAAAAAGTGGTTTCGTGCCTGTTTCTTTAAAGCCGGTTGGCGATATTCGGCTCCAAGGTATGATGTATTTAAATGGATCCTAACTCAAAGTGGTTACAAAAGCGTCTTGTAGAATATCGGTCCAATGAGAACGATATGTATGAGTCCATAGAAGAGTTAGATGATATGGATAAGTTAGGACAAGGTTTTACATCAGCTGATCCATTAGAAGGGATAGATATAGGAGATGGCTCAATTCCTAGGCCGACATTTGTAAACAAAAATTTAAGAGCCGGTCATAAAGTTAAGTTGATCGAGCTATTGAAAGAATATGTTTGTTAATTTGCATGGGAATATCATGAGATGCCAGGTTTAAGCCGAGAGCTAGTAGAGCATAGTTTACCTATAAAGGCCGGTTTTAGAACATACAAGCAATCGGCCAGAAAGTTTAATCCAAAAACGTATGACCGGATCAAGGAAAAGATCGGTCGTTTGCTTAAAGCTAATTTTATTAGACCTTGCAGGTATGCCAAGTGGTTTTCTAACATTGTACCAGTAGAGAAGAAAGGTGCCGGCAAGTTGAGGGTGTGCATTGATTTCAGAGATTTGAATAGAGCTACACCTAAAGATGAGTATCCTATGCCAATAGCCGATATGCTTATTAATGATGCTTCTGGACATAAGGTTATTAGCTTTCTTGATGGTAACGCAGGGTATAACCAGATTTTTATGGCCGAAGATGACATGTCCAAAACGGCTTTTCGGTGTACCGGTTTCCATGGTTTATTTGAGTGGACAGTGATGACCTTTGGATTGAAAAATGCCGGTGCCACGTATCAAAGGGCTATGAATTTAATTTTTCATGATTCTCTTGGTGTTATACTTGAGGTTTATACTGATGATATTGTTGTCAAATCGGATGCTTTTGAATCTTATCTTGCCGATTTGCGCTTAGCTTTTGAGAGATTGAAAAAATATGGACTAAAGATGAATCCTTTGAAGTGCGCTTTTGGTGTATTGGCTGGAAAGTTTTTGGGTTTCATTATTCATCAAGATGGCATAGAGATTGATCCCAAAAAGATAGAAGCTATACAAAAGGTGGAGGCTCCAACATGCAAGAGAGATATGCAAAGGTTCCTTGGAAAAGTCAATTATTTAAGGAGATTCATAGCCAACTTGTCAGGGAACACTACTAGGGAAAAGCCTATACACAGAATCTTAGCAGCAGCGCGGCTCAAAAAGGAGCGCTGCTGCTAATTAGTAGTAGCGCGTGTGCGGGAAACTCGCTACTGACAAGTTTTTAGCAGTAGTGCGCTCGGTGTAAACTGTGCTGCTACAAATATCGACCGGTGGGTGTCCACCAAACTCCATTTAGCAGCAGCGCGGTGCTACGAGCCGCGCTACTTCTATGGATGTAGTAGTAGCACGCTTTTTCTGAGGTCACTGCTGCTAAATTTCAAATTGGCACACTTTTTGGTCCCGGTTAGCAGTAGCGCCATTGCCCAAAGCGCGCTGCTGCTACTTCCTTAGCAGCAACGTGTTTTAACTCCCGCGCTATTGGTAATCCGCACCAACCCACCACCTTTTCCCCACACGTCCCTCCCCCTCGCCCTCCTCTCTTCCCTTTCCCCTACCTCCCACATGCTCCCACTCTCACTCTTCTTGTTCGTCAATACTTCTCCCCCATTACTCTCTCTCTTCTATCTACCTTTCTCTCTCTTCATTACTCCTACCTAACTACACCTCTCCATTAATGCATCTCCTTTCTCTTTTTCCTTCCCCTCCACTAGTTGAAGTTGTCTCCTCCCAAATTAGGTAGCTAGGTAGATGTAGGATTTAGTTAAGTGACCTATTTGCCCCCTAGCTAGATCTATTGTTGTCAAGAAGAGCTTTGTGCACTTTTGATCTCCCTACAACATCATCTCCACCATGTGCTCGATCTCGAGATAGAGGTGATGAAAATTTCATGCTTTTGCAAAATGGAAATATGTTTATGTGTGTGTGATATGTTTGTGGAAATTGTGTGTGTGGCATGAGTTGACGCCAAATTGTGCTTTTGAGTTGCCTATGTTTTGCCGAAATGTTGATTTATTTCCGTTTCGGCAAATTCCGGGAAAACTCTAGATCCATATATGTCCTATTTTTAGAGAAGGTCATGCCGAATTTTTGTATGACTTTTATGCATGCACGCATTTTTATAATCAATTTGTTTTATTATTACCGTGCAGACGTTCATGATGGTCAGTGGAACGATGGTGGACAGGTGGTTGCGGTCGGCGGTGCAGGACATGAAAGAAAATAACCTGACAGAGGTTTTATGTCCGTGTCGAAAATGCAAAGGAATAGTTTGGCTCGACCCCTATGACGATGGTCGTGTCAAAGCGCACCTGCTCATGACTGGTTTTATGGAAGGCTATACTCGGTGGATAACTGAAGATCAGGATGACGATGTTGAGGATGCCGACGGGGTAGGCAATGATGACACGGGGCAAGACGAAGAGATGATCGATAATGGCGGCGGGGAAGAGGCCGGACATGGCGGCGGAGAAGGGGCCGGACATGGCGGAGGAGAAGGAGCCGGACATGGCGGCGGAGAGAATGACATGGACTCCACGCAGCAGAGTTCGTCGGTACTAAGTTCAATCGTGCGGGACCCTCATGTTCAAGCATTGCTTCGCAAGGAGACGAGTACTGAGAGAGCTGCTTCTAGAAAGGAGGCTAAGCTGGAGCAACTGGTGGTAGACTCGAACACTCCATTGTACGATGGTTGCAATCCCGAGGTGACCCGCTTGAGTTTCACGCTCCAACTCCTGAAGACGAAGGCTAAAAACAAATGGACCGACACTAGCCTCGATGAGCATCTCAAGTACCTAAAGGATGTTCTTCCTGCGGGTAATCTATGTACTACTAGTGTTGATGAGGCCAAGAAGATCGTGTGCCCTCTTGATCTGCCACATGTTAGATACCATGCATGCATCGACGATTGCATAATTTATCGGAAGGAGCACGCGGAAAAAACAAGTTGTCCGGTGTGCAATGCTTCTCAATACAAGAAGCCGGGAAGAAATGTCCCCAGAAAGTTGTATGGTACTTACCGATCACTCCCCATCTCCAAAGGTATTTTGTAGATCCCAAGGAAGCAAAGCTAATGCACTAGCACGCGGAGAGGAAGAAGCCCGACGATGGAGATGATCCGAAGCTGAGACACGTGAAGGATGGAAGCTAGTGGAGAGCGTTGAACAACTTCTATCGGTATTTTGAATGTGATGCAAGGAACATCGTGCTCCGCACGTGTACCGATGGCATGAATCCGTTTGGCAACAGAACACCAACCATAGCACATGGCCCATGTTTGTATGGATGTACAACCTCCCCCCTGGTTGTGCATGAAATCGAAGTACATTCACACGAGCATGCTTATTCAAGGGCCGAAACAACAAGAAATAATATTAATTTGTATCTGGGGCTACTTCAAGAGGAGTTAGACACGTTATGGAAAACACCGGCCAAGACATGGGATGCCAGCAAAGGCGAGTATTTCAACATGAGAGCCGCGCTGATCACGACAGTGCACGACTATCTCGGTTACGGATATGTGGCAGGCCAGGTGTGCCATGGATATTGCGGATGCATGTGGTACATGGATGATACGACGTCTCAACAGCTAACGTCAAGGAAAGATGGCGGGTCTGGGAAAATCGTGTACATGGGGCATCGAAGATGGCTTGAATAGGACAACCCATGGAGAAACCGTGGAGATCTATTCAATGGTCACGCTGAGCATCGAGGACCTCCACGTAAGCGGAGCGATGCCGAAATCGATGAGCTTTTGAAAAACTGGAAGGAGTGCCCCGTGCCGGGAAATACGATGAGAAAGGAGCCGGAGCCACTTCTGAAGGTATGGAAGACGAGGTCTGTGTTCTGGGACTTGGAGTACTAGCACAAACTCAATACACCTCATTTCCTTGATCAAATGCATATCTGTAAGAATGTCCTTGAGAGCTTGCTGACAACACTGATGAATATGCCGGATAAGACCAAGGATGGGCCGAAGGAAAGAAAATACTTGCAAGATTTGAAAATCAGGGAAGATCTGCACATGCCGCCCCGTAAAATGTCAGACAAGACAGAGACGGAGATAGAGGCATGGGAGAAGAAGGGCAAGAAAATAAAGAAAGAGGATTATTGCCCCCCTTCTTGCTTCACCTTAAGTCAGGCTGAGATCAATCAATTCTTTAAGTGCCTTACCGGAGTCAAAGTTAGTTCCGGTTACTGTGGCAAGATAAGCGGATATCTAGACACAGACAAGAAAAGGTTCAGCGGGATGATGTCTCATGACTGTCATGTGATGATGACGCAGATACTACCTGTTTCCCTTAGAGGGATAATGGACAGGCACGTCTGTGACACGCTTATTGGTCTCTGCAACTTTTTCAACGTCATCTCTCGAAAGTCGATCAGTTTGAAGCATCTCCGAAGGCTACAGGAAGAGATCATTGTGATACTGAATGAGCTTGAGATGTACTTCCCGCCCGCGTTCTTTGACGTGATGGTGCATCTGTGTGTCCATATTGTGGATGACATAATAGACCTGGGGCCGTCATTCCTGCACAACATGATGCCGTTTGAGAGGATGAATGGGATCATCAAAGGATCCGTTTGTAACATGTACCATCCGGATGGAAGCATCGTCCAGGGCTATTTGACACAAGAGTGCATCTCTTGCTGTGAGAATTTTCTATATGGCGCAGACCAGCCGCCTGGTGTTAGTGTTGGTTTGCCCGTTAACAAGCACGATGGGAGGCTCGAAGGAGATGGTCACTGCAACGGTCGCAGGGAACTGCACGTGGCATACTCAGATCGATGCAACGACTTTGACAGAGCAAACTTGGTAGTGCTACAACACCTAGACGAGGTAGATCCTTTCTTGGCACTGCACAAAGAAATTATCGCAAAGAAGTATCGTGACCGGGGGTATGCAGGACGAACGCCGAAGTTACTAGAGAGCACAACTCCACTTTCCTGCATTGGTTCAAAGAGCATATTATTGCTAATCCCCGGGAGGAGGGCTCTAAGGATGGATTGCTCATATACGCCTTAGCACATGGCCCCTCGCCCAACCTCGTAACCTATCAGGCATATGATATCAACGGATACACGTTCTACATGGACGCCAAAGATATGGACAATGATGATCAGAACTCAGGGGTGACGATGGAATGCATGACCGGCAGCGACAACGGCGCAACTGAATGATTTTATGGAAGTGTCGAGGAGATCTGGGAGCTTGAGTACTCTGGACTACACAAAACGATGATGTTTTGTGTCAGATGGGCAAAGAATGTCAAAGGAGAAAACCGGATTTTCACTACCATGAGTATACCCGACGCTAAGAGCGCTACCGTGAACGCTATCGCAAAAAACAGGCCATGGGTACACGCTAAGCACGTGACACAATGCTTCTTCATAACCGACCCATGCAATCCCAGTCGTGTTGTCGTGAGGAGAGGCAAAAGGAACATCATTGGAATGGATGGAGTCGCCAACGAGGAAGACTATGATCAGTACGGCAACCCAATGAGGGAAGATGACGATGATGATGAAGTATACGTCAAAAGAAGAATCAATACTACATTACCTAAGAAAAATCATACTCCATGGAAAAGGCAAAGTCACAATGAGGGGCTCAATTATTCTTTGACGAACAAGAAGGGAAAGAAGCTGACTCAAAAACGAAAACGTCGGCACTGAGGAACCATATGTTATCGGTCAAATGATGTAATATTATATATATGTTCCTATTTTGTATACACACTTAGCCATTATTATGCATGGGTCCAATGATGTAATATATATGTTCCTATTTTTCATACATATTTAACCGTCAAATGATGCAATATATATCGCCCTCCCTTCGTTCACTGCTCTCGGGAAATAAAAGTGGGAGAAAATAAAGGAAAAGAAAAAGGAAAACTGGCAGTAGTAGTAGCGCATTTCGTATAAACCGCTACAGCTACTGAAGGTAGTAGTAGCGCATTTCGTATAAACCGCTACAACTACTGAAGGTAGTAGCAGCGCATTTTGTCCAAACGCGCTGCTGCTACGTCCACTTAACCCAAAATTCTCACTATGCCTGCTTCATCCTGCCTTTTCCCACCAAATCCCCACTCTCTCTTCCCCCATCGCTCGCCTTGACCACAATGCCGATGCTCAACCCCGACCCCGGCGCTCGCCCCCGACCCGGCCCTCGCCCCCGACCCTGACCCCGGTGCTCGCCCCCGACCCGGCCCTCGCCCCCGACCCCGACGCCGGCGCTCGCCCCCGACCCATCGGCCCTCGCCTCCCTCCTCTGCTTCCTCCCCTCCCAACTTCGACCGTCATTGGGCCTGCCTCCTCGCCCCTGCACCCTCTGTAAACAACCCCTCTCTCTGCTAGGGTTCTTCGGTTAATTTACTTAGGTTTTAGTTAGGGCAGTATCTTAATTAGGTTATCTATTTAGTTATGAATTTAGCTAGGTTTCAAAATTAGCTGAATTTATATGCAAATTTGAACTGGACATGTGTTATGTGGATATGTCATGTTTTGGACATGTCATGTTTGGAAAATGATCCAAGTGTCCTATGTTACGCCGGAATGTTGATTCATTTCCGTTCCGGTGAATTTCGGGCGCTCGATATGTCCATTTTTTAGCAAAGGTCATGCCGAAATTTCCCGTGAATAAAGGCATGATTTGTGCTACATAGTTGGCATATCGAGTGTTGGCACATAGATTTCTTTTTATGTCATTTCTCATTTATTCATACTTTTAGAACTAAATGAGGACACTTAATCATAGGAAACATGTCGAACAACGAAGAAACTGGGCCTTCTGACCAAGATGCAGACGAGATGGATTATGAGGGTGAACAAGAGTACCTCCACTATTTGACTGCTAAGCAAGGTTTGCACCTTGGCCTCGATGATGGTACTGACGCCGACATCGACACCGACGGCGCCGCCACCGATGGCGGCGCCGAGACTGGTGGGGAAGGTACCGGCAGGGAAGATACCGGCGGGGAAGGTACCGACCTCGATGTTGCTACCGAAAAGAGGAAGCATAAGAAGCAGAGGATACGAAAACCTACCAAACTAGGGATTGGACGACTTGTGATCACAAAGATGGCACCTGGCAAGTTTGAGCCGTTAGAGCCGGAAGAACCTCGCAAGTGCTACGGGAACCAAGTAGGATGCATCCTACGGGAATGCGCGAGCATCAACGACGATGACTTAAGGAGTAAAGAACATTTGACGCAGTTGCTCCTAACGAAGTTGCACAAGAGATTCAAGTTCCCTGACCGGGATGATAACATAGAAGCAACACCAGCTTGCAGCCGAAAGCCCTACTTCTCCGATGAGGCCCAAGTGGGACACCCCTCTCAACCGGGCATTGAACGAACTTAAGGGAGTCCCTTTGGGCCAGCGGCCACAATATGGTCATGTCCACGGCGCTGGAGACGGCGCAACGTGGAAGGTGTTTTACAACGAGGGCCCGGAGGCCAAGAAGCAGAAAAAGAAGTTTAGTCAGGCGGACATCGACGCGAAGGTGAAGCTTGCGGTCGAGAAAAAAGCAGCTGAGGACGCGAAAAAAGCGGCCGAGGACAAATATGAGTTGCTACAGTAGGCAGTCAATGCAACTGTAATTGCCTGCAGAAATAATTTTGCTACTAACTTGGTTCCGGTTATCATCAACTAGACGAAGGGAAATCCAGACAAGACGGTACATGATTTCCCGTTGCCCAATTTCATCGGGAGCAATTCCATGAACAACAACACCATCGCACCATCACTTGCTCACGCAACCGAGCCTCCTCTCGCAGCCGCTCCCGCTCATAGCAGCCCGTCCTCAATCTCAGGCGTGCTAGGTGGGCCTTCGTCTTTGGCTGAGCTCGACGCCGTCACGGTAATTACATGTCACACCAACATATATATATATATAATATTCCATTTTTGTTGCCTTTCAGTTGTTTTACGCCACAGACATATGTGTTTGCAGGCGAAAGAAACCCCGTGCACCATACTCTACTTGATCAAAGGCCAGAAGGTGGACGTGGGAAAGGGGATGATAATGGACCCCTCGCAACCCACGTTCCACAACCAGTCGATCCCCGCTGGGCACTTCAGGGTTAGCTTGACCAGTGTGAAATCGGGGCACGAGGATTTGCCTCCTCCAGTACAGCATGTGGGAGCGGACGACGAGACCCTGCCGTGGATTGGAAGCTGCAAGGGTTGGGTGCTGCTATGGCCGAAGAATCTTATTCGTTTGGAGCCGGCTGAGAGCACACCAATAACCACACATTAACAAGCATGTGCGGAGACCACCGTCCCGCCTACGCAATTACCAGCTCCTGTAGTGCCGGGTGAGAGCAGCGGACGACATGATGAAGGGGGTGCAATAGTACTGGCTGATGTAATTTCTCTTGTAGAACAAAGAATGGATGATGAGATGGAGGTCGACCCTATGGATTTCCTCAATACAAACGCGTATGAATGTGACATAGATATGATGAGTCAACCATATGATGAATCGGGCTATCAGCTTGCTAATGAGGATATGGATGATATGCCCGGGCAGGGTCGTAGCAGGGATTGCAAAAAGTCTCTCTTCATGAAATCTTCACAGGACATGTCTGAAGATGTCGCCTCAACACAGGCTCAACTAGCCGGGTGTGAGGGTCGTACAGTACGTAGCCCGGGAACTCTGGGGCAGCGGTTAAGGAAGGGTCTGGAAGGTGTGCCCAAGAAAAAGGAGAGGAAGAGATCGGGGAAGATAACTGCCTCCAAACAAGCCAGAGCACATAGCAGCCAGACGATGCATTCTGAAGAGCATGTACCCGTGAAAGGTGCGGTCATGTTCCATCTCACGGGCGAGCCGATGCTACCGCCGAAGCCGCTGGAGGCACTATCAGGGGATCTCAGGAGACTGCACGACCATGTGTTGTCGACTGAGAAAAGCCTACTAGCCTCAAAGGATCTAGGATATCCGACATATGCGGCTCGTGTGCCTGAGGGGAAGTGCTACGTCGAGACACGGCCCGCAGAGGTGTTCTTCCTGCGGTTTGACCATATCTTTGAGATGTTTCTAACAAGGCGGCCCGATTTTACAATCGTCTGCCTTTTTGCGCTACATATGAGCTCCGTCATGAAGAGTGAAGAAGTCTCGCAAATCTGTGTGGCGGATCCGTACTACATGCACGAGTCTTTCTTGAGTCTCGGCGACTTTGAGCGTGAAACTGCTAGGGAGTACCTCCAAAACTTCATGGTACAGAACAAGGACCGGGAAATTGCCCTCGTGCCTTATCATCCAAAGTAAGTTAGTTCCGGACAACCCTTTCGTACATTTCAATCATTCCTTCTCTCTCATATGGGGAATAATTTGAGGTGTCTTTTCCCCGCAGCAACAGGCACGCCGTCCTTATCGTTCTTTACCCGCAAGTCTCCCACGCCGTGTATTTTGGGCCCTTCCAGAGACTACGAGAAAAAAGACTACACCCACATAATGAATATTCTAGATGATGCTCTCCAAGGCTTCAGCTTTAGAGGTGGCCACGTGCAGATCAGGAAACAAAGGAACAAGAAGATGGGTTTTCGCTCATAAAAGTAACTTCTCCTGCATCCATGTCCCAAAACCAAGCAAGAAGGATGGATTCTACATCGTCTATCTCATGCTTCAATTCAACACAGATCACCAAAAGCTTCGCATGAGAAGCAGAAATGATGATCATATCCACAAGTGGCTAGAATCTCATGGAGAAGCGGATTATAAACTTAGAGGTGACTTCTTTCGCATCCAAAGCGACATTGCGACGATCATCATGAAAGAAGTCGTCGATGAGAAGGGGATGTTCCACCACGGACCTATATCGCGAGCTGACGTCTGAACTTGCATAGGCATGCAACGTCTAGACCTCACGCCGTTCAAGAAGCTAGGGTTCATCCTCGATGATATGGAAGGATGTAACTTCTAGTGATTTATGATGCCGATGATGATGATATGTATCGGTTGAACTTGTATACTTTTTGTAGCGATGAAACTTTGTGATGTCCACGGTCCCTGCCGAACTTGCGTAACGCTACTTTGTTAGTTTGCGTATGATGACCTGCGTACCTCTAGTTAATTAATTTGCATACTTTATGTTGCATCTAATTGCTAACCCTTTCTTTTTCGGTGTTGCTCTAGTATATTTTGTTGCATATATATGATTGTACATCCTCTGCATGAACATGCATCTCTAACAGGTACCTAGTTTCTTGATGGCGAGATGGAATTGCTATGTCGTGTACAAAGGGAAGGTTCTGGGGGTGTACAATGAGTGGCATGAGTGTCAGGCGCAAGTGAATGGGTTCACGGGCGCCAGCCATAAAGGCTTCAAAAGCAGACAAGAAGGAGAAGCTAGTTACTTGAGGTTCACGCTAGCGCGAGAGAGGACTCATAACCGCCACCTCATGTACTACATAGTTCCGCTCTCACTCATAGTGATAGCTCTTCTTGCGTATACCTTTGTTTAGATGGATGACGTTGTTGTAGTTGCAAGTATTCGAGACTTGCATGTATCGCTATTTTCGAGATGATGACAAGATACCACTTTGTGTTGGATGATGATTATGATGAGACTATTTGTATGTATATGCTATGAATACATTTGTGGTCTCACAAGCATTTGTATGTGTATCATGATGACATTTCTATGTGCTAAAGATTCTTCTATAAAGCCTGTTCAAATACAAAACAAATATGCCGAAAAAAACAAAAAACAACTTAAATTAGCAGTAGCGAGTGTATAAAAGTTAGCAGCAGCGCTGCGATAGCAGTAGTGCGTCCAGGCAAAGCGCGCTAGAGATACTAGCAATAGCGAGCTTCCACTAACCGTGCTGCTGCTACACTTGTGTAGCAGTAGCGCTGGTGAGCACGCGCTACTGCTATGTATTAGTTGTAGCGCCTTATTAGTAGCGCCACTCCCCGCGCTACTGATACACCTAAAACCCGCGCTGCTGCTAGCCTTTTCCCTAGTAGTGGAAGGTTGATGCATTTACTCCCATCCTTCGGTTAAAGGACGATGCCAATTTTACTTGGGGGGAAAAACATCAAGAAGCATTCGACATGATAAAAAGTTATTTGTGCACTCCTCCGGTGTTGAAAGCTCCCAAACATAGAGGGCCCTTTAAGCTTTATATTGCGGCAGAGGAAGGTGTTATTGGTGCTGTTTTGACTCAAGAGACCGCAGGAAAGGAGCATCCTATTACTTATTTGAGCCGACGCTTATTGGACGCCGAGACAAGGTATACATTTATTGAGAAATTATGTTTATGCTTATATTATGCTTGTACAAAATTGAGACATTATCTAGTGCCTAGTACTTGCATTATAGCTTGTCAAACCGATGTCATCAAGTACATGATGCATAGGCCAATTCTTAGTGGTAGATTTGGCAAGTGAGCTTATGCTTTAATTGAGTATGATTTGGCTTATGAATCTTTGAAATCCATGAAAGGCCAAATCGTTGCTAATTTTATTGTTGAGCATCGGATTGATGACAAGCATGATATTGATATAAACCTTGTCTCGTTAGTACCATGGAGATTAGATTTTGATGGTTCAGTTTGTAACAATGGCCAAGGTGTGGGTATTGTTTATATATCTCCTCATGGTGTTGTTTTTGAAGCCTCATGCCGCTTAGAATATTTTTGCACAAATAATCAAGCTGAATATGAAGCATTTTTATTTGGCTTAGAAATGTTGCTTGCCATTGGTGCTACACATATTGAGGCTTTTGGTGATTCATTATTAGTAGTGCAACAAATATCCGAAGTCTTTCAATGTTTTGACGAATCACTTAATGTTTATCTTGATAAATGTCTAGATATAATTTCTACTTTGGATTATTTTAGCATTGCTCATATATCTAGACATGACAATTGGAGAGCCAATGAGTTGGCACAACAAGAATCCGGCTATCATGTTGATCATGGCATGTTTCATATTTCTCAAAGGCCGATGTCTAGTCTTGCCAACATAGGGGAGGCCGAATCGGAGCCCACCGTTTCGGCCACTAACGAAATATTTAATGTAGGAGAAAATCAAGACTAGAGGAAACCCATAATTGATTATTTGTGTGATTCTAGTAAGAGGGTGGATAGGACTGTTCGGCGTATGGCTTTCAAATACACAATGAAAGATGATGGTCTCTATCGCTGAATGGTTGATGATGTTCTTTTAATGTGCTTCAACGAGGACCAAGTGAGAGTTTCTATGGGAGAGGTCCATGAAGGTATTTGTGGCACTCATCAGTCGGCTCCCAAAATGAAATGGTTATTACGATGTGCTGGGTTTTATTGGCCGACAATGGTTAATGATTGCTTCCGGTATTATAAAGGATGTGAAGCTTGTCAAAGGTTTGGTGATATTCAGTTGGCTCCCGCTGCTATGTTACATCCTATTATCAAGCCGTGGCCTTTTAGAGGTTGGGGACTAGACTTTATTGGAGAGATTCATCCTTCTTCTTCATAGGGGCATCTGTTCGTGTTGTTCGCGACTGATTATTTCACTAAATGGTCTGAAGCAATACCACTCAAAAATATGATTCATACCGAGGTAATTCAATTCATAACTGAGCACATTATTCATAGATTCAGCATTCCTCAAACATTAACTATGGACCAAGGTTCATCCTTTATGTCACATCAAGTTAGGGAATTTGCCGAATCATATGAGATAAAGTTGCTCAATTCCTCTCCATATTATGCCCAAGCCAATGGACAAGCTGAGTCTAGCAATAAAATATTAATCAAGCTCATCAAGAAGATTGAGGATAATCCAAGGAGATGGCATGAGCTACTGTCCGAAGCTTTGTGGGCACCCATAATCTCAAGGCATGGTGCTACAAAGGTAACTCCATATGAACTCGTATATGGTCAAGAGGCCGTTTTACCAATGGAAGTGAATTTGAATGCTTTGAGAATAGCCAAACAAAATAATTTATCGGCGGTGGACTTTTATAACGTGATGATGGACAATATTGATGAAGTCGCTGATAAACGTTTGGCTGCTTTGGAGGCCATAGAGAGAGATAAGTTTAGGGTGGCAAGAGCTTACAATAAAAAGGTCAAGTTGAAGACTTTTCAAGTTGGTGATCTCGTGTGGAAGGTGATTCTACCAATTGGTTCGAAAGACAGAAAATTCGGGAAGTGGTCTCCAAGTTGGGAAGGTCCTTTTAGGATTACAAGAGTGGTTCCTGGAAATTCATATTTCGTGGAAGCCATACAAGGGACATGGTTACCTCAAGCTCTCAACGGAAAATATTTAAAGAAGTACCACCCAAGTGTGTGGCAAGAAGCCTAGATAGGCAACAATCGATAAATAACTATCGCCCTTAGCATAAACACGGCCGATATATACTTATCGTCCTAAGAACATATAAATGGCCGATGGAGTGTTGACATCGTCCTTAGAACAAACTTCATACAAGTTATTTTTCGGCGCGCTAGCTATGCCGAAAATCAGGGGGGCATGTGTTGACGCTCAAAAGTGGCACAGTCATAAAATTAGCATAGGCTGCATCAAGACTAATTCAAACTTATTATTGGAGGTCACCTCTGAATGGCTCTCTTTAATAAGATCGAGATGGATATGAAGATGGTCTATAGCGGAGCTCAGATGTAATAGTTATGACAAGTTCGGAGATGCTTACGTTGATACCAGATTAAATAATGGCATGAAACTCAATTAAGACGGCCTCTGATGGAAAACATTCCAACATGAAAATTGTGCTTCTCATCAAAACGGTGGATTTTGATATAAAAATCGTCTTAATCCGAGGTCGTATGCAACATGTGGAGGCAAAACAAGGTCAGAAACAGAAACTGCAGAGTCATTTCGGACCGACCGAGTTGATTTGATCGGTGAGACTGAGTTGGTCCTAAAATTTATGAGAGAGTTGGCAATGTTGACTTGGTAGGACCGAAGCAAACCAATTGGTGAGACCGAGTTGATCCTAAAAATTACAGAAGGATACAGAGAGTTGGCAACATTCACTCGGTGGGACCAAAATGAACCGATCGGTGAGACCGAGTTGGTCTGAGAAATTATCAAAGATTCCTGACCGAGTTAGGTTAGGGTTTTTGATATTTTGGATGGAATTTTTAGTATTTTTCTTGTACGGGAAGTCAAGCCGCCTCATAAATAGATGAGAGGTGACGGCCGATTGCACAACACACAATCGAACAAATCAATATACTACATTTTCAAGTCTACATTTTATCTCTCCATCGTTTTTCTCTCTCTTTCTTCACTGTTCTTCGTGTTTGAGAGCTGCGAATCTCGAGGCTCTAGGGGCGAGCGAATCGACCTAGGGCAGCCCATAGCCTCTGCACGCCCGGACGGGGTCCCTCCCGGGGGTGTGGGGTTTCGGGTCTGCAAAAGTGCCCGTCGACTGTCTTGCGTATCGCGCTGTCGGTCGGGAATCCTTCGACGTGAGCTGCGGTGCATCACCCCCGGCGTCGAGGGTACACGTGACGTGTTCGTGTGTCAACAACTATTGCAAAAGATGCTTGGGAACACATTGTTTCTTTTTACAAGGGAAGCTCAAGCATTCAACGCTCCAACTTTGAAGTGGTGCTTGTTGAGGCTGATGAGTTTGTGATGAATGATGATGAAGATCCTCGTGAGATTTACTGAAGGTTGACTACTCTCATGGTCTCTCTTCAAGATCATGGGAGAAAGGACATGGATGATAGTTGGATCAAGTAGAAGTTCCTCAAGGCCATCCTGCCTCACAACAAGGCCATCTCCTCCGAGATTCATCAACGACCGGACTTCCACACCTTGTCCTCAAGCCATGTGTTGGACGAATTTATTGCTCTGAATATCTTGAAGAAGACCACCGATAATTCCCTCGCGCGAGCTCACCGGTCAAAGAAGTCCAACATTGCTTTGAAGGCCAAGGCCATTCCAGAAGAAGAGGAAGAGGAAGAAGAATATAGTTGCTGCGAAGACACCAAATATGCTTACCACAAGCACATGGCTGTTGCGTCAAGGCAATTTTTGGGTAACAAGCGAAATTAAAGGCCCAACTTCTCCAAGAACAACTCAAGTGGCTCCAAGGGCAAGCATCATGTGAGAATGTGCTATAATTGTGGCAATATGAGTCACTTTGTGGTGGATTGCTACTACTCTAATCTACGTTGGGATTTCCACGAAGAGGAGAGGATGAAGTAGTATAGTGGAGATAGGTATTTCCCTCAGTTAAGAAATAAGGTTATAAATCTAGTAGGAGAACCACTCAGAAACTCGTTAGCATTACCTGCAAACACAAAATCAAATACCTGACCCCAACGTGATCAAGGGGGTTGCCAATCCGCTCGGCAGTTATTTGCAAGGATCAAATATTGTAGTGGTAGATAGATAAAATAAAACACAAAATAAAAAGCAGTAATGAAATTGAGCAAGGTATTTTTGAATTTTATATATGATAAAAGTAGACCCGGGGCCATAGTTTTCACTAGAGGCTTCCCTCTTGAACAAAAAGCATACGATGGGTAAACAAATTACTATTGGGCATTTGATAGAAAAGCGCGTAGTTATGACATTATTCAAGGAAATGATCATGCATATAGGCATCACTTCCGAGACAAGTAGACCAACTCCTGCCTGCATCTACTACTTTTACTCCACCCATCGACTACCATCCAGCATGTGTCTAGGGTATTAAGTTCATAAAAACAGAGTAACGCCTTAAGTAGGATGACTGGTGTAGACAAAGTAAATCCAAGCAATATGAATAAACCCCATCGTTTTATCCTTAATGGCAATGATAAAAATATATGTCCTTTCCCTTTCTACCACTGGGATGGAACACCACAAGATCAAACCCATCACAAAGCACCTCTCCCATAGCAAGATAAAGCAATCTAGTTGGCCAAATCAAACGGAAAGATCGAAGATAAATACAAAGATATAACAATCATGCATAAAAGAGTTCAGAGAAGACTCAAATAATATTCATGAATAATCTGATCATAAACCCACAATTCGTTGGATCCCAACAAACATACCGCAAAAAATAATTTTGATTGAGTTGATCTCCAAGAATATCGAGGAGAACATTGTATTGAAATCAAACAAAGAGAGAAGAAGTCATCTAGGTACTAGCTATGGACCGGTAAGTATGTAGTAAACTGCTCACGCATCATCGAAAGGGTAGCAAGGTTGATGTGGAAGTCCTCTGTGATCGATTCCCCCTCCAGCAGAGTATCAGAGAAGGTCTCTAGATGGGATCGTGGAAGAACAGAGGCTTGTGGCGGCAGAAAAAGTGTTTCGGGTGGCTCTCTGATGTATTGCGAATATTTGAGAATTTTTAGAGGCGGAATTAGGTCAAGAGGTGCCACGAGGGGCCCACATGCCTTGGGGGAGCCTCCTTGGGTGCACCTACCGAGTTTGTCGCTCCCTCGTGACTCTTCAGGTCTTCTCCTAAAGCTTCTAGGGTCTCTCTGGGTCCAGAAAAAATCATTTATTATACCCAAAGGTTTTTTAATAGTGGATTCTGCTGAGTGCAAATTAAGGAACATTCATCCATATCGATAAGGCCTAGCACATCACATAAAGTTTTTGGTACTGTGGAGATGCTATCACCAGAATCACATAAATCATTACATTCATACTCTTTAATCTTGTGTTTTTTAATAGTGGAATCTGCTGAGTGCAAATAAAGGAACATTCATCCATATCGGTAAGGCCTAGCACATCACATAAAGTTTTTGGTACTGTGGAGATGCTATCACCCAAATCACATAAATCACTACACTCATACTCTTTAATCTTGACTTTAATAGTAGGTTCCCATTCATCATATAATTTCCTAGGTATTGAAACCTCCAACTCTAGTTTTTCTTCATGAGCTTTCATCATAGCTTCTACAATATGTTTAGTAAAAGCTTTATTTTGTTCATAAGCATTGGGTGAATTTATCATGGATTGCAATAAGGAAATACATTCAACTAAAGAGAAATTATCATAATTAATTTCCTTATAATCCAAAGTAGTGGGCACATCACTAGCTAAAGTTATTGAGAAGCACAAGTCCAGAATAGCCGAAGTGCAGCAAGAGCTCAAGGATGCCGTCACTAAATGTGAGGACCTTGAGCAGAAAAATAAGGATCAAACTACTGAGCTGTCCAAAATAGGGCAGGAGATCCGGGAGGGGAGGATGGCGCGAAGTGCCCAGGAGGAGCTCCGCCAAGTGAAGCAAATTGTAGATGGTAAGCCTTACTTACTACAAAGCGTCTTTGGTGGTCAGAAGTTCGCATTGCACACACGAGTCTGGCATTCTTCAGGCATGTTTGCGGAGCTCTCGAGGAGTGCGTCACATGCCGCAAGGCACTATGCCGTTCAGGAGGGTGATGTCGAACACAGACTATTTTGGGCATAGTTTCAAGCGCCCGAACACCCTCCCCTTCTCAACAACTACATGAAACAACTGATGGAGCTACATCGGATGGATGAGCCGGCCATGAAGGACCTCTGTGTCCGGCCGTGACCCGGGGAGCCCATACCGAGAAGCTACTTTGGCCTGGTGCAGAAGTTGTGCGACACGTCCTCCCGGGTTGACATTGTGAAGTGCTCCACCTACATCGAAGGGGCACGGATGGCCTTCGCAAAGACCATGGTGCACTAGCCAAAGATCAAGACAGTTGAGATGGGCACTGCCCCTGCCTGTTGCGAAGGAGCATTGCCACCCCGAGCAGTATTTCTCTGTTGTTATGGATGGTGCTTGGGCAATAGAGGACCAGTGTCCTAAAGATGTCATCCTTGAGTAAACTATCATGTAATGACAATTAGACCTTTTTCTTTATGCGGTTATTTGCATGGTTTATCATATTGGAATCTATTTTAGTTTTATTTTGACTCATGTGCGGCCATTTTGAATCTGACAGTTGCCAGTCGTCAGCTTCAAACCCCATGTAGATGCTACAAGGGTTGTTCGTCCCTTTGCACTGTGACCCTTAGCTAACGTCTCGGCGCCTGGAGGCAGTAGTACGTGAGGGCAATAACGCAATCAGACTATGCGGCTTTATTACCTTCAGTTAGCCATAGGAGCTTGACTGCGGGGGCTGGTGACTAGCTCCCAGTGTGATACTCCGGAAAATCGAGGTATATACTTGTATCACTTGGCTTGGACGAAGACACAATCCTTCGTATTACATGGTGTAATCGGCAACGATTTTTAGTTTGACACTTGTCATCGAATCGCTGACCAGTTCTCACTTATTATGACAGACAGCTTTCGGCTTTCTCCACTGAGGTACATAACCGAGCGAGGCGGAAGTACAATTGTAGTGGTTCTCCATTTACCTCTTTAGCCGGACTAGCATAACATAAGAAGGTAAGCACAAGAGCCAAGCAACCAACTATTGACCCAAGACATAATTCTGAATTGATGCATATAGTGCAATACCCGAGATGCCGAACACATAAAGAAACAAAAAGGTGTCGGACTTGAGGCGTAGGGCAAATGTTATGGTCGAGCCCCCCATCTATTACCCGATTATTGACTTAAGGAAAAATAGTGCTGAACTTGCTTATAGTGGCATCAAACAGCAAAAGGGAGGTGCAAAAAAGGGTGCGAGAGGATCGTAAAGACTGGTCTTTATTTCAAACAAGCTCATGACGTCTAATTTTACAATCCGAACTACCAAAGCATCTGTACATGCACTTTATATAAAAGAAAGGAAAGGATTTATAAAGGAAAGGTTTACACAAGGCCTTGAAGCGTGGGTTGATATCCCTACTGTGCTTTGCTGCACGTCTGCGCCTTTGCTTCTGGTGGAGAAGGAACTCCGTAGAGGGGTTGAAGGTCGGCTGACGGGCCCTTGATTGGGAGCCATGAGAGGTCGCTGATTTGTTATAGCTTAACGCCATATCGGTCTGTAATTGTAGCTGTTCGACGTCCAAAGATGCGTGTGACCATAGTTTGGTTGAGTCGAATACTTGGTTTTGATTTGGTCCCCACAATGTCCCATGGTATTTTAAGTGTGAAGTTGTGCTGACGAGGCACATAATGTGCGAACTGGGGGGATATGTTGTGGGATCGTATCCCTATTTGCGCGAAACGTAGGGAAGTTCCTCAAATGGGGATAGTGCGCGGGCCCTGAGGGAGTCCCGGATTAGGGGGTGTTCGGATAGCCGGACTATAACCTTTGCCGGACTCCTGGACTATGAAGATACAAGCTTCGTCCCGTGTCCGGATGGGACTTTCCTTGGCGTGGAAGGCAAGCTTGGCGATACGGATATGTAGATCTCCTCCCATTGTAACCGACTCTGTGTAACCCTACCCCTCTCTGGTGTCTATATAAACTGGAGGGTTTTAGTCCGTAGGAGGAACAACAATCATACCATAGGCTAGCTTCTAGGGTTTAGCCTCTCTGATCTCGTGGTAGATCTACTCTTGTACTACCCATATCATCAATATTAATCAAGCAGGAGTAGGGTTTTACCTCCATCGAGAGGGCCCGAACCTGGGTAAAAACATCGTGTCCCTTGTCTCCTGTTACCATCCGCCTAGACGCACAGTTCGGGACCCCCTACCCGAGATCCGCTGGTTTTGACACCGACATTGGTACTTTCATTGAGAGTTCCGCTGTGTCGTCGCCATCAGGGAGGATGGCGCGTCCCGTCTTTAAAGACGACGCTGTTGCTAAAGGAGCTTTGGCTATCGGCCAAACTCTCCGACTAGGCGGTTTTCTTATGACCGCCTGTTCGGTCGCCGCGCCGACGGTGACTTCTGGGTCATCGAGAGCAATCTCCACATCAACTCGGAACTCACCGAGCAGTTATATCCGATGGATCTCTCTTCCTTAAACGAGCTCTTAGATTGCATCGCCGCCCTGGGAGTCGCTACAGACTACGATCAGATTAGGCTTAAACCCGATCCGAGAGAGATTAACTCTCCCCAGGTCACCCACCACGTCGCGGCAAGTCTTCATCTATCTTAAGGACTAGTTATGTCCGGATTCCCGATCCCTCCAAGCCGGATACCCGAGGAGGGGAGGACGTCGCTCAAGCCCTGAACCTAAAGTCAGGCAGCAGGCTAGATTCATTGGACATCATCCAAGAACCCAAGCTTCCGAGTTCGGAAACTCCTTGGCCCCTGAGTCTCAGATTGGGCGAGGTTCTGGATTTAAATCCACCCGCCCACCCAAATATAATTACTTGGCCAGATTCCTCCTGGTTATGAACAGGATAGAGGACTACCGCGAGGAGGATGCAATTTCATTCTTCTGCAATAATTGCTCGGATAACGGAATCCTCAACGCCATAAGTCGCCTTGAAGTTACACGCTTCGCCGACTTGGCATCCATAGTACGAAAGTACTATGCGATGGGAAGCGCCCGAAAAACCGAAATAAAATTTTGGGACAATCCGACCCTGAATACAACCCCAATCCGAAATAAAAGGGTGCATTATCGCCAGGGACCTGGGCTAAACACTAGAAAGCAAAAACCCTCTATAGGGTATGGAACCGTACTGGAGGGATGGTTCAATGTACCCTGTAAAATTCATAGTACAGAGGGCGCCACACCAACTCATAGCCTTAGAGCATGTTGGATACTCCGGCAGGTGGCCAGAAGTGGCGAGGAGCTTCTAACTCCAGAATCAGCAGAGCACAAGCCCAGGGATACCAGTACGGTATCAACAGTCTTCGAGACTTTCGCATCAAATAATATGCGGAAACGAACACTCCACAGCCTTACCGAAGTCTACCAAGTAGCAAGAATAAACTCATGGAGTGACACGGCTATTACCTTTAATCCCAGTGATGAACCTAAATTCCAAACAGCCCGAGCACCAATCGCATTGGTCCTCAGTCCAATAGTGGACGGCTTTCGACTTACCAAGGTACTCATGGATAGTGGCAGTGGATTGAACCTCATTTATGAGGAAACCCTTCGAAAAATGGAAATAGACTGGAGCCACATTGAGCGAAGCAACACAACCTTTAGAGGAATAATCCCCAGTCGGGAAGCATGCTGTATAGGAAAAATCACATTGGATGTGGTGTTCGGCACGTCGGATAATTACAGGTCCGAGGAGGTCACATTTCAAGTGGCCCCGTTCAGCAGTGGATACCACGCTCTATTAGGGCGAGAGGCATTCACAATTTTTCAATCTATACCCCATTACGGGTACATGAAGCTCAAAATGCCCGGACCCAACGCAATCATCACTCTTGCTAGTGACCCGGACATAGCACTCCGCGCCGAAAACAAGACAGCCGCGCTGGCCCTTGAGGCACTATCCTAAGCCCTAGCGGCCAAAGAACTGACTGCGCTGCGCTCCACGGTGAACAGGGATGACATGATACTCGATAAAAGACCCAAGTCCACCTCCTTTAAACCGGTGGACGAAATAGTCAAATTCCAAATCCATCCAAAGGACCCTACAAAAACAGCCTCCATTGGGGCGCAATTAAACCCTGATGTAGACGCCGCACTATGAGAATTCCTATGCGAAAATTGGGACATTTTTGCCTGGCACCCTTCAGACATGCCAGGAATCCCACACAGGCTGGCCGAGCACGGCCTAAACATCCTAAAAGGATTCAATCCTATCAAGCAGGCTCTTCGGCGTTTCTCCGAACCGAAGAGACAAGTCATGGGAGAGGAGCTAGCCAAACTACTGGAGGCCGGATTCATCAGAGATATAAAACATCTGGACTGGCTAGCAAACCTGGTGATGGTACCAAAGAAGGACAAATCCTGGCGCCTATGCGTCGATTTCCAGGACCTCAACAAGGCTTGCCCAAAGGATCCCTTCCCCCTCCCCCGCATCGATCAAATTATTGACGCCACCGCAGGACACGATTCATTGTGTTTCCTCGACGCATACTCCGGCTACCATCAAATTAAGATGGCAGAGCCAGACCAAGCCGCAACGGCATTCATCACCCCATACGGCCCATTCTGCTTCAACACAATGCCCTTTGGGCTCAAAAACGCTGGCGCGACATATCAGCGCATGATTCAGACATGTCTGGCAAACCAGATCGGCAAAACAATGGAAGCATATGTAGATGACGTGGTCGTCAAAACCAAGCATGTCGAAACTCTAGTAGACAACTTGAGGCTCACATTAGATAACCTTCGTGCATATGACATCAAGCTTAACCCGGAAAAATGCGTTTTCGGCGTACCAGCCAGAAAGCTCTTGGGCTTCATTGTATCCGGTAGAGGAATTGAAGCAAACCTAGCCAAGATCCGAGCTCTGTCATAATTGGATATTCCAAAGGACCTCAAACAAATACAAAAATTGACTGGATGCATGGCGGCTCTAAGCCGCTTCATCTCCCGCTCGGGAGAAAAGGCATTACCCCTTTATCGCCTCCTCCGGCGCACCGAACACTTCGAGTGGACGGACGCTGCCACGGACGGACTCGAAGAAATAAAAGCCATATTGGCAACAAACCCAGTCCTGGCCGCGCCTAACATCGGCGAACCAATGCTATTATACATTGCGGCAACTCATCAAGTTGTAAGCGCAGTGCTCGTCATTGAACGAGAAACGGACGGACACAAATTCCCCCTTCAAAAACCAGTTTACTACATGTCCACTGTCCTCACTCCATGAAAGTCACAGTACCCGCATTATCAAAAGATAGCGTACGCGGTGTTTATGGCATCCCGGAAGCTACGACACTACTTTCAAGAGTGTTCGATAACAGTAGCCTCCGAAGTACCTCTTAACGATATTATAAGCAACCACGACGCGATGGGCCGAATTGCCAAATGGGCCATTGAGCTCCTCCCGTTCGACATAACCTATAAGCCACAGCGAGCTATCAAGTCGCAAGTTTTGGCTGACTTTGTCACCGAATGGACTAAAGCGGAACTCCCTAAAGAGTACGGCACATATTCCAACTGGATCATGCACTTCGACGGCTCCAAAATGTTAGCGGGTCTGGGGCCTGGCGTCGTTCTGACGTCCCCAACAGGAGATACAGTTCAATATGTACTCCAGATAATGTATACGGACTCGAACAATGCAGCCGAATATGAGGCCCTTCTACATGGTCTACGGATGGCAGTCTCCATGGGCATCCAATGCCTACAGGTGCGTGGGGATTCGAACCTCGCGATATCCCAAATAAATGGAGACTTTTATGCCAAGGATCCGAAAATGGCAGCTTATCGCAACGTCGTCCTAAAAATGTCAACTCGGTTTGAGGGGCTCGAATTTCACCATATAGCCCGGGAAAACAATCAGGCGGCAGACGTCTTGGCACGCATCGGCGAAAAGTGCGATGCAGTCCCTCCCAACATTTTCTTAGAGAGGCTATTCAAGCCATCCGTGTCATGGGAAGGGGAATCCGGAAATAACAGCCCGGATCCAGCTGCACCGCCCGACACCGAACATTCTGACACAAAGGGAGGCTATGCCAATGAAGTAACATCCTCAACCCACGTAATAATGGCAGTCATTTCCCCGTGGACAGAACCATTCCTAGCCTACCTAACTAGGCAGGAACTTCCCGAGGACTAAAACAAGGCACGCTACATAGTGCGGCGATCTAAAGCCTATAAAGTCCATGAAGGAGAGCTCTATAATAAAAGCACCACCGGAGTCCTTCAAAGGTGTATCTCCGAAGAGGAAGGGCGGAATCTTGTGGCTGAAATTCATGCCGGAGTCGGCAGGCACCACGCCGCAGCCCGGGCCCTTGTAAGCAAGGCCTTCTGTACAGGATTTTATTGGCTGACGGCCCGGGCAGATGCTCAGGACTTAGTCCAATGATGCGTCAGTTGGCAACTCTTTGCTAACCAAAGCCATATGCCACCCACCGCCCTCCAAACTATACCCATCACCTGGCCCTTTGCGGTCTGGGCGCTTGACATGGTTGGACACCTTAAAGGAGGAACCCACAAGCAAAAATACCTACTGTTCATGGTGGACAAATTCACAAATGGACAGAGGCCAAGCCTGTTAAGATGGCTGAATCCGGACCGGTGATAGACTTCATATCAGGGGTCGTACACCGTTACAACGTCCCCCACAGCATCATCACTGATAACGACACGAACTTTACGCCCGACGAGGTCAAATTCTGGTGCAAAAACATGGGCATCAAGCTCGACTACGCTTCAATCTATCACCCACAAACTAACGGTCAAGTCGAGCAAGCAAATGGTCTAATCATGAGCGGCATCAAACCCAGACTAGTGCGGTCCCTCAAGGAATCTAATACGCACTAGGTAGAGGAGCTCGACTCCGTACTCTGGGGGCTGCGGACCACGCCGAATCGCACAACCGGATTCACACCATTCTTTATGGTATACGGCGCAGAGGCAGTTCTGCCATGCGACATAATTCATGACTCACCTCGCGTGCGCATCTACGAAGAAAGAGAAGCCGAACTCGATCAACATGACAATTTGGATGCCTTGGAGGAGGAGCGTGACGTGGCAAAAGCCCGTTCCGCATTCTACAAACAGCAGGCTCGAAGATATCAAAGCCGACAGGTACGGGCCAAAACTTACAATGTTGGTGAGTTAGTTCTACGCCTGCCGGACAAGAAAAAGGACAAACTCAAGCCCAAATGGGAAGGTCCCTTCATTATTGACAAAGTCCTGACTGGTGGAGCGTACCGTCTGTGTCAAGACCCCGACTCAATGCCACATCGATCTAGCATGTAACACCTCATATCACTTTGCGGCCTCACGCACGGTATTCCCACGGGTGTCGCCTTACCTTTGCCCGGGACCGTTTGCGCCTTTTGGCACACGTATATGACAGTGTCGCTAGCATCCATATGATAAGGAGCCCGGGCTGACATGGCTAGTCGTAAACCCAAAGTGGCACAGACTTACAGGGACAGGCATCCATGACCCAGCATCGAACGTGTCGGTCATCAGCGAGCGAATCCAGGCTGTAGCACTGGGCTAGCAGGACTCCGGTGAACCGGGCTGTAGCGGGCTAACAGGACTCCGGTATTCATCGCGTGACATTTCCCCGAAGGGACAGACACAGGAACGAAGAAGGACACATGCCGGCCAGCCTAAGTGTTCCGGAGCAGTAGCAAGCTACCATGGCTTAGTGAAACACTAGGAGACATTTCCCGGTAAGAGAGGCTACTAAAGATAAACAACTAGATGGTCAGATCCCACACATACCAAGCATTTCAATAACATACACACAATATGCTCGATATGTGCAAATACAACATGGCATCACAACATGACTCTACGACTCAAGTAATTTATTCAATAGGCTCCGAGGAGCGAGATATTACAAACATGGGTCTCATGACCCAACAATCAGAGCATACAAGTCAAAGCACAAGCGGAAGCTATCATGTCTGAGTACAGACATCTATAAATGGAAAAGGCTTGAAAGCCTGACTATCTACCAGATCCTGCCGAGGGCTCAAGATCGTAGCTGAGGTATCAAGCTAAACGTCGAAGTCCACGCGAAACTACTAGTGAGACCGAAGTCTCTCTGCAAAAACATAAAATAGGCAAACGTGAGTACAAATGTACCCAGGAAGACTTACATCAGAACTAACTACATATGCATCATTATCAACAAAGGGTTGGTGGGGTTTAACTGCAGCAAGCCAGCTTTGACTCGGTGGCTATCCTGAACTACGACTGCAAGTAACTCCTTGAGGTGGCGCACACGAGTCCACATATTCACCATATCAATACACCACTATGGATCCGCTCCCGTCTCCCTACGAGAACGCCATCCATAGCACTCACGCTTATCCTGCGTATTTTAGAGTATCCACTTTCACTTGTCTATGAACTGATATAAGCAACCGAGAAGTCCTTTTCCGCGGACACGGCTATTCGAATAGATGATGTTAACCCTGCAGGGGTGTACTTCTTCATACATGTTTCCACCACTTAGCGTCTGCACATGACATGTGCTCGGCAGACTTCAAGCGAAAGCCGACGTGGGTGTAGACCACGACCTACCTAAACACTCAAGTCTCTAGTCCAGGTTTATCGCCTATTCGGGTTCCATCCATGAGGAGATCCGGCCGGAGTTTCGCTCACAGCCCCAAACGATGTGAACAGGGTTCCCGAGATACCAAACGGGCATCCGGTACACCGTGCCATGTACCTACCGCATCACAGCCCACCCCTACGGTCAACGCTGTCCACGGCCTCCAGTAAGCTACAAACACTAGAAACTACTTGCAACTCCTGGACAGAGGACAAGGGTGAATAAGAAGTCGAGCGGGGTCATATTTCAGGGCCCAATGTATGGTAGTAACTGAATCATGGACCACAAACACAGAACTCAGTTCCTGAGGACGGCTGCAATGAGACAACCCACCATGTACTCCTACATGGCCTCTCACCGCTACCTTTACCAAATCGTGTTCACACACTTAGCTCACACACAGTAGGACATGTTCACACACCTCTGATTCATCCCCGATGAATCAGACCTGACTCAACTCTAAGCAGTAGCAGGCATGACAAACAAACATGAATGAGTAGGCACAACAGGGCTAGTGGGTTTCATCTAGTTACTTTGGAATGACAGGTCATGCAGAGGATAAAGGGGTTCAGCTACCGCAGCAAGTAACAGATGAATCGATGTTGTCCTAATGCAGTAAAAGAGAGCAGGAGCGAGAGAGTGGGAATTTATCGGAATGAACAAGGGGGTTTTGCTTGCCTGGCACTTCTGAAGATAACATTGAGTCTTCATCAGTGTCAACGATCACATCATCGGTATCGCGTCTATCGAGAGGGAACAAATACCGGCAACACAGAAAGGAACACAATCAATGCAATGCACAATATGATGCATGCTCATGACATGGCAAAATGAATGTGTTTTGGGCTAATGCAACTAGCAACAGATTAAATGAAGTTGGTTTGAATACAAGATTCAAATTCAAACTCCATATGTGATTATTCAAATGCCATTTAATTGATTTGTGCTAAACAGCACCTATAAGTTGTTCTAACATGCATGAAAAGTGTACAGATGGATTCCTTGAATTTTTCTGATAATTTTTCATATATAATTTATTTAATTTGGAGTTACGGTTAATTTTCTATGAATTTTAGAAGTTTATACAATTTTCTGGATTTTCTGATTTATTTTAAATCCAGAAAATCATTTAATGCGTCAGCATGACATCACCTTGACGTCATCAGGTCAACGGGGCAGATTCAGGTCAAACCTGACCAGTGGGGTCCACTGGTCAGTGACACAACTAATTAACCAAGTTAATTAGCCTTAAGTTAATTCTAACTAAACTGTTTGTGGGGCCGGGGCCCACTGGTCAGCGACTAATCAGCTAACTAACCTAGGTTAATTAGTGTTAAACTAATACTAACTAAAATGTCAGGGGGGTGGCCCACACGTCAGTGACACACGGGGAAGGTCAAACCTGGGTCAACTCGCCGGAGTTGACCCGCGACTCGTCGCCGGCGGAGCCAGAGACGGCGGAGGGGTGCGGGTTTCCTCCTCCGGCGACCAAATGGCTGGCGGAGAGCGTCTACGTGACGCGGGCGCTCGTCCGCGTCGAGTAGTGGCAGCGGCTGGGCCTAAGATGGCCGGAGTCGTCACCGGCGTCGAGCGTGGCGGTCGCCGGAGCTCGGGCGAGCTCGGGGTTAACGCTACGGTGGCCGGGGAGGCTCGTGCGGGGCACCTACGTGTTCCAGGCAGCGCGGGGAGGAAGCTGAGCACGACAGCCGGGCCACTAGGTGGCCGGAGGCACGTCGGCGGCGATCACAGACGGCGGCGGGTTTCGGTCATCAAGGGGGCGACGGCTACGGCAACCAAACGAAGAGGGAAAGAGGTGGAAACGGTGGCGGAGCTCACAGGGGTTGCGACGGTGGCCTCGGGGAGCTCGGGGAGGCGTCGGAGGCGGCGAATCGCCAGCGGTGAGCTTCGGTGGCCGGCGACGGAACGGCGATGGTGGCGGCGTTGCAGGGCTTCCGGAGGCCGTGGGTCGGTGGAGAGGGAAGAGGGGGTCAAGGCGGAGCCTCTGGGCTAGTCGGGGGAGCGAGGGAGGCCCGGTGGCCGTGGTTATGGCGAGCGGCGGCGACGGGCTCCGCTCGGTGAGGAGAACAGAGGAGGACGAGGGGGTCCAGAGAGCAAGGGAGAAGTGAGAGGGGGTCGGGGGCTGCGTGGCGTCGCGGGAGGGAACAAGGGGATGAGGAGGCAGCCAGGCAGGGAGGAGGTGGCCGGGGCGCGTGGCCGCGCGCGCCGGGCGCGTGCCCGTCCTCCTGGCAGAGGAGGAAGGCGACAAGGGAGGGAGGCGGCGGTGGGCTGGGCCAGCGGGAGGAGCTGGCCAGCTGGGCCGGCTACAGGTAAGTGGCCCAGGTAGGCTTCTGTTCTTTTTATTTTTTTCTTCTGTTTTGTTTTATTTAATTTATTTTGCCACTGTTTTGAATTTAAAATAATTCAAACAATGCCAAAAACTCCTCTGAATATTTTATATTGCTAAATGGACTTTTCCAAAAGCTTATAAAATATATCAGGGGTATTTGAAATTATATTCTAATTATATGAATATAATTCAAATTCAAATAGCTAATGAATTAAATCCAAAGTCCCAAAAATAATTCCTTAAAAATGTTCAGTATTTTGGTTGGGACCAGAACCCTTACCAAAAATTATCAAACATTTAAAAGGGCATTTTTGGAGCAATGAATGAGATTTCTAGGGTTTTTGCCCCTCTTTTATTTAAGTTTTTGAGGCTTCCAGAATTCCTCAGTTCAGGTTTCAAAAATTTAAACATGATGCTCAGATGAAGCTAGCCTAGAGCACTACCAGCAGCTAGGGATGTGACAACTCACCCCCACTAAACAAGAATCTCATCTCGAGATTCAAGCGTAGGGTAAGGTGAAGGGTAAACGCAACTAGTATAATCTTCACGATCCAGGGTGCACTTCAGTTGAACGTTGATTCATTCACCATCTTTGACTCGAGGTCTTGCTTTGAGAAAGCCTGCCAACATGACATGGAGGGAAGAAGGAGACTCTAGAAGGGCCGATCTTCTCGAAGATCGAACAACTCACGGAATGAGACATAGGACCATCTCCCGGGTTGAGACACGAGATACACATCAAGAGGGGTGGAAAGAAACGGATGACGAAGGTTCACTAGGTAGACAACAATTCCACACTTAAGAAGGTGGTAAACGATTGTCAACGTAGCGAGGAGTTGAGTTGCCATGATACCATAACGATACACCTTAGGGAAGGTGACTCGAAGATATATCCCCTTAAGTGGCAAAAAGAATTACTTTTGATACCGAGATCATTGAAACTCTTTAAACCAGCCTAAGGCAATTCTCGAGCGATCGTTTGGAGGGGGTCGGTAGAATGGCATACTCGGACTTGGATGATGTGGATTACCTTGTTGAAGACAACATAATGGATGAATTTGCTTGCCACCGGAAATGGAAGAGACCCATGGTAGAATGGCACATTGGTGGTGCAAGCTGGGAACAAAATGCAAATGCTGGGAATGATTCTGGTAACTGGGGAAGAACCCAACAATAGAGGGTGAATCCACCGTTTGAAAAGATCATAGCATTGCCGAGGAAACTGAGAGCAAACCCAGTTAGTGCCGATGAAAACACCTAGCACTTGTGCGTGCTCTCAAGAACTTGAGCATTTCCATAATCATCAAGGTTTTACCAACATCCGTGTCAAGGGTCCGGCAACACAACTTGCTACCATGATGAATGATGATGGAGGATGCAGATGCAAAGGAAGATAACACCTTCTCAGATTTCACCCTTGGCAGGGACAAGGAAATAAAATCTGGATGATCGACCGAGAGACATTTAGCACTCCGCTTCTAATGTTCTCCTTGATGTGCTAGTGTAACCCATTCATAGATATGGTTTGATATCTAAAGCATCAAGTAAAAGGTCGGACTTCGGGAACACAAAAATCCATAGGGGCAACTAGGGAGTAAATCCTACGAAATCCCTATGGGGAGGTGGCCAACTTCCTCAATCAAGATATTATAATAACAGGTCTTCCGGCTGGGTGTGTTGGCCACGACATCCACTTTACCGGTTTTCGAGGGACCGATATTATAGTTCTTGGGAAATGTTCCAAACCATCATATCTGCCTGAGATTCAGATCTGGTTGGTGTCAGGATATTCCAGACTCATCGAGTCTAGGAAGAAAAATGAAAGTTTGCATCACAATTCGACGAGACAGCGCTGCGACATTCTCGGGGAATGAACTACGATAGTAAGCTCCAAAACATGAGCTGGTTCTGCTACAAACATGTGAACACGCTGTCCCAGACAAACATGACCACGTGGTAGTCTTATAATAAAGCACTACCGAGTTCTGGTTGGGAACCATAATCGAGGATATGGAAGTCTTGTGCATGACCTAGGATTAGCACATCAACTCCTTTTCCGTGAACAAAACAATCAGTGGCTTGGTGTGCTAGGGTATACATATGGAATGGAGGTTGCAAGTCTCCGAACCACCGAATACTTCACACGTATGCATGACTGATTTGGGATGATTCCAAAGGAAACAACATTGACTTTCTCGAGTCCACGGCGGCAACTTGCATCAAATGCACATGAACTAGAGGAAGTCACTTCTTACATCCGAACATATGCTTCATGAGCTAGCATGAACAAATGCTTCAAAAGTTTCCAACACTAACTTATTGTCCAACAAAATCATGGAGGAGATAAAGATGTTGTCAATGGACTCAACAACAATTCATCCGGGTTTCCTTTTAAAAGGAATTCCATAGTTAAGTGAACACGGTGATAGCATTGGTCAGACCAAAGATGTAATGGTGTATGCTCGAGGGATCAACCACGAATAAGACAACATTACGAGCATCGTTGGTACTGATTTGATTTGACGATAGCCCACACTCAAATCAAAGGATTGATAAGACAATAGGTCCAGCAACTGATCATAGGGACCAACCGAGGAAGATATCATCGTTCTCCAACACACTCTACACTAGAATATCCCTTTGGAACGAACTAAGTTAGGCAAGCTTTTATCTCCCAACTCTCCAAGTTGTTGTCTAGCTTAACCAACTAGCTCCGGGATATCCAACACAGATTCTTGGAGAAAGGGTGGTTCACAAGAAACCAACTTGATCACAAGCCCAACATAACAGTTAGGAAATAACCCGGTAACGCTTCCAAGAAGATATTTGGAAAGTCACGAACCACCGGTATGTTACTAAGCTCGAGAACAATCTCGCTTTTGAGGGCAAGACGATATGATCAAATGAGTGAGGACTTGACAAGATCCTAACTCATCAATCGAAGGGTGCACCGAAATAAGGACTAGGTAGCACGGTCAGTCTTAGAGGGATGATTCAAGAACAAACACGTTAAGAATGAGGTTAATGTCCATTTATCTACCAAGCAACAAGGTTGCTAGGAGTATTGATTTCACACATCACAATTCACTTGTCGGCCTTCCGGTTGCGACAACACGGAACCGAAGGATGAATAATGATGGCGAGAAGTATCACTGTACCAAGAGTTCATAGGGTGGTGTGCAATTCCTACGATAATCCCGATATAAAAGATGGTAATACTCCAAGGTAGAACAGAACCAAAAGCTGGATTAGCAATTTGTTCTATGGAGCACAACTTCTTTGACCCAATCCTGGATATGGAAGAGGTACTGGTGTTTGTTTGTCCTAGTCATTCTGCGATAGAATGGCTTGACGGACCACAAGAGTAATAGGCATCGATAAACGAACACACGCATACTCTTTACTATCAATTGATAGACGAAGGTCAGAATGCAACTAAAGAGAACAACTCAAAGGAACATATAATTTTCTGAGTTGTGGATGCATAGATTAGTATGTCGAACCAAGTTCAACATATTTCTTCCGGATAACCCATGCGGAATGGTAGAACTGGCAGAGCCACAATATATAATGGAGAACTCATCAAAAATAATCCTGTTGTGATATTTCAGTTCAACGAGGAACTTCTGCCATAAGTAGTTCATGGTATTTGGAAGAAGAAGATACCACGGACTTCAAGGACTATCGCAAAGGTTACTAATATCCTAAAGGCACTAGCAATTACCATCAACATGAAGTAGGTAGAGTGAATCTCGGGTTCAAGAACCCAGGAACAGAATACCTATTACTAAGTAGCATCACGGAATGCTTTCGAGGATAAAGGCCAGAATCATCACACTGGGAACACAAATCATGGCTAAATTACTAGATGATCCCCTAAGACACCTAGGGTCATAATAATATCTCCAACATATATGTCAAGGTAACGGAGTACCTCAACTCACTGATTAGTGTGGTTAATCTGGCCCATGGGAACATTGAAACGGGAAGAAAGGATTTGCAAATGCTTTAAACTATTTAGAAACCTGGGATGACTCAGACAGCATAACGGCTATAATTGCTCAAAAAGATTTGAGACAATCACAAAATGGTGGCATAACCACTCAGGAGCACAATATCAAGGTTCCGAGATCAACAATTAACATACGGAGGTAGTAGGAACTGAACTAAGACTTAAATCCAACAATCTTATAAGTCTGCGGATTAGTAACACGTGATCCTGATAGAAAGAAGAGATAGCCTAGTTCTTAATCCCCATAGAAGAGAAGATGATGACTCAGATCAGAAGGCCATGAGGTATAAGGAGTAAAAAGAGCCTTACGTTCCAACCCACAATCAATTCCCTTATATAACTAAAGAATTTCTAGACTCAACTTCGACCAGTTTGGCTTGGTAATCCTACAGGCAGTCAAGCTCTGATACCAACGCTGTCAGGACCCCGACTCAATGCCACATCGATCTAGCATGTAACACCTCATATCACTTTGCGGCCTCACGCACGGTATTCCCACGGGTGTCGCCTTACCTTTGCCCGGGACCGTTTGCGCCTTTTGGCACACGTATATGACAGTGTCGCTAGCATCCATATGATAAGGAGCCCGGGCTGACATGGCTAGTCGTAAACCCAAAGTGGCACAGACTTACAGGGACAGGCATCCATGACCCAGCATCGAACGTGTCGGTCATCAGCGAGCGAATCCAGGCTGTAGCACTGGGCTAGCAGGACTCCGGTGAACCGGGCTGTAGCGGGCTAACAGGACTCCGGTATTCATCGCGTGACATTTCCCCGAAGGGACAGACACAGGAATGAAGAAGGACACATGCCGGCCAGCCTAAGTGTTCCGGAGCAGTAGCAAGCTACCATGGCTCAGTGAAACACTAGGAGACATTTCCCGGTAAGAGAGGCTACTAAAGATAAACAACTAGATGGTCAGATCCCACACATACCAAGCATTTCAATAACATACACACAATATGCTCGATATGTGCAAATACAACATGGCATCACAACATGACTCTACGACTCAAGTAATTTATTCAATAGGCTCCGAGGAGCGAGATATTACAAACATGGGTCTCATGACCCAACAATCAGAGCATACAAGTCAAAGCACAAGCGGAAGCTATCATGTCTGAGTACAGACATCTATAAATGGAAAAGGCTTGAAAGCCTGACTATCTACCAGATCCTGCCGAGGGCTCAAGATCGTAGCTGAGGTATCAAGCTAAACGTCGAAGTCCACGCGAAACTACTAGTGAGACCGAAGTCTCTCTGCAAAAACATAAAATAGGCAAACGTGAGTACAAATGTACCCAGGAAGACTTACATCAGAACTAACTACATATGCATCATTATCAACAAAGGGTTGGTGGGGTTTAACTGCAGCAAGCCAGCTTTGACTCGGTGGCTATCCTGAACTACGACTGCAAGTAACTCCTTGAGGTGGCGCACACGAGTCCACATATTCACCATATCAATACACCACTATGGATCCGCTCCCGTCTCCCTACGAGAACGCCATCCATAGCACTCACGCTTATCTTGCGTATTTTAGAGTATCCACTTTCACTTGTCTATGAACTGATATAAGCAACCCAGAAGTCCTTTTCCGCGGACACGGCTATTCGAATAGATGATGTTAACCCTGCAGGGGTGTACTTCTTCATACATGTTTCCACCACTTAGCGTCTGCACACGACATGTGCTCGGCAGACTTCAAGCGAAAGCCGACGTGGGTGTAGACCACGACCTACCAAAACACTCAAGTCTCTAGTCCAGGTTTATCGCCTATTCGGGTTCCATCCATGAGGAGATCCGGCCGGAGTTTCGCTCACAGCCCCAAACGATGTGAACAGGGTTCCCGAGATACCAAACGGGCATCCGGTACACCGTGCCACGTACCTACCGCATCACAGCCCACCCCTACGGTCAGCGCTGTCCACGGCCTCCAGTAAGCTACAAACACTAGAAACTACTTGCAACTCCTGGACAGAGGACAAGGGTGAATAAGAAGTCGAGCGGGGTCATATTTCAGGGCCCAATGTATGGTAGTAACTGAATCATGGACCACAAACACAGAACTCAGTTCCTGAGGACGGCTGCAATGAGACAACCCACCATGTACTCCTACATGGCCTCTCACCTCTACCTTTACCAAATCGTGTTCACACACTTAGCTCAGACACAGTAGGACATGTTCACACACCTCTGATTCATCCCCGATGAATCAGACCTGACTCAACTCTAAGCAGTAGCAGGCATGACAAACAAACATGAATGAGTAGGCACAACAGGGCTCAAACAACTCCTACTCATGCTAGTGGGTTTCATCTAGTTACTGTGGAATGACAGGTCATGCAGAGGATAAAGGGGTTCAGCTACCGCAGCAAGTAACAGATGAATCGATGTTGTCCTAATGCAGTAAAAGAGAGCAGGAGCGAGAGAGTGGGAATTTATCGGAATGAACAAGGGGGTTTTGCTTGCCTGGCACTTCTGAAGATAACATTGAGTCTTCATCAGTGTCAACGATCACATCATCGGTATCGCGTCTATCGAGAGGGAACAAATACCGGCAACACAGAAAGGAACACAATCAATGCAATGCACAATATGATGCATGCTCATGACATGGCAAAATGAATGTGTTTTGGGCTAATGCAACTAGCAACAGATTAAATGAAGTTGGTTTGAATACAAGATTCAAATTCAAACTCCATATGTGATTATTCAAATGCCATTTAATTGATTTGTGCTAAACAGCACCTATAAGTTGTTCTAACATGCATGAAAAGGGTACAGATGGATTCCTTGAATTTTTCTGATAATTTTTCATATATAATTTATTTAATTTGGAGTTACGGTTAATTTTCTATGAATTTTAGAAGTTTATACAATTTTCTGGATTTTCTGATTTATTTTAAATCCAGAAAATCATTTAATGCGTCAGCATGACATCACCTTGACGTCATCAGGTCAACGGGGCAGATTCAGGTCAAACCTGACCAGTGGGGTCCACTGGTCAGTGACACAACTAATTAACCAAGTTAATTAGCCTTAAGTTAATTCTAACTAAACTGTTTGTGGGGCCGGGGCCCACTGGTCAGCGACTAATCAGCTAACTAACCTAGGTTAATTAGTGTTAAACTAATACTAACTAAAATGTCAGGGGGGGGGTGGCCCACACGTCAGTGACACACGGGGAAGGTCAAACCTGGGTCAACTCGCCGGAGTTGACCCGCGACTCGTCGCCGGCGGAGCCAGAGACGGCGGAGGGGTGCGGGTTTCCTCCTCCGGCGACCAAATGGCCGGCGGAGAGCGTCTACGTGACGCGGGCGCTCGTCCGCGTCGAGTAGTGGCAGCGGCTGGGCCTAAGATGGCCGGAGTCGTCACCGGCGTCGAGCGTGGCGGTCGCCGGAGCTCGGGCGAGCTCGGGGTTGACGCTACGGTGGCCGGGGAGGCTCGTGCGGGGCACCTACGTGTTCCAGGCAGCGCGGGGAGGAAGCTGAGCACGACAACCGGGCCACTAGGTGGCCGGAGGCACGTCGGCGGCGATCACAGACGGCGGCGGGTTTCGGTCATCAAGGGGGCGACGGCTACGGCAACCAAACGAAGAGGGAAAGAGGGGGAAATGGTGGCGGAGCTCACAGGGGTTGCGACGGTGGCCTCGGGGAGCTCGGGGAGGCGTCGGAGGCGGCGAATCGCCAGCGGTGAGCTTTGGTGGCCGGCGACGGAACGACGATGGTGGCGGTGTTGCAGGGCTTCCAGCGGCCGTGGGTCGGTGAAGAGGGAAGAGGGGGTCGAGGCGGAGCCTCTGGGCTAGTCGGGGGAGCGAGGGAGGCCCGGTGGCCGTGGTTATGGCGAGCGGCGGCGACGGGCTCCGCTCGGTGAGGAGAACAGAGGAGGAGGAGGGGGTCTAGAGAGCAAGGGAGAAGTGAGAGGGGGTCGGGGGCTGCGTGGCGTCGCGGGAGGGAACAAGGGGAGGAGGAGGCAGCCAGGCAGGGAGGAGGTGGCCGGGGCGCGTGGCCGCGCGCGCCGGGCGCGTGCCCGTCCTCCTGGCAGAGGAGGAAGGCGACAGGGGAGGGAGGCGGCGGTGGGCTGGGCCAGCGGGAGGAGCTGGCCAGCTGGGCCGGCTACAGGTAAGTGGCCCAGGTAGGCTTCTGTTCTTTTTACTTTTTTCTTCTGTTTTGTTTTATTTAATTTATTTTGCCACTGTTTTGAATTTAAAATAATTCAAACAATGCCAAAAACTCCTTTGAATATTTTATATTGCTAAATGGACTTTTCCAAAAGCTTATAAAATATATCAGGGGTATTTGAAATTATATTCTAATTATATGAATATAATTCAAATTCAAATAGCTAATGAATTAAATCCAAAGTCCCAAAAATAATTCCTTAAAAATGTTCAGTATTTTGGTTGGGACCAGAACCCTTACCAAAAATTATCAAACATTTAAAAGGGCATTTTTGGAGCAATGAATGAGATTTCTAGGGTTTTTGCCCCTCTTTTATTTAAGTTTTTGAGGCTTCCAGAATTCCTCAGTTCAGGTTTCAAAAATTTAAACATGATGCTTAGATGAAGCTAGCCTAGAGCACTACCAGCAGCTAGAGATGTGACAGTCTGCGAGATGCATCGGATCACCGACTCGAGCCGAACCCATGGAACGCAGCCCGTCTCCGAAGATTCTACGCCTAGCGCCGGACTCTGTGTTCGTCTCCTTCCTCTGTCTATTATTTTACACATTAGCTGTCTTATATTTATCTCCTGCTCCCTCCTTTTCTCTTACAGCCTTTAAGGGCTCGTTCGTGCCTTGTTCACACACAATTGACGCGCTATCCGCGCTCATTATACATGGGGGCTTCTTTAACAAAAGCTTGTTTATACGGGCCTCATGCCCAACACATGTGTCACACTTCCGCATGTACCTTTTATTCACCATTATATGCATCGATATGACTTAAGTTTTGGCCAAGCTGGGTTGCCTGGCTCCTGTGCTTACCCCTACGTTCCCGATTGTTCGGCTAGGCGGTAAAGGGAGCACCTCTGTGATTGTTACTACCGGGTCAGCCGGATGTGCACCTCAGACTAGGTGAAGCCGAAAGCTAGCGTTCTTAAGGGAACATTCGGTCGGTGAACTAAAGATGATTTCTCACTCGTTTATTTATCCGCCCCCAGATGCTTTTCTACTTTTTCGCAGTTCAGACATGCACTTTAGGGCATGCCTCCCAGGGAAAGGAACCCCTAACGGAACTATTCTCCCTGGAAGATGTTTCTTACTAACCATGTAAGATAACATAACTAGTTGGGCACTTGTCTGTTCAAGCACTAATGACCCCTACGCCTGGTCTCCACGCATGCCCCGGTTCTTACATAACCGAGAGGGTATTCGGACACACTCCGGACTATCGGGTCCCGAGGTTGAAGCGAAAAGGTCCGCCATGACAAACGTTCTACAATCCGGCTAGAAGGCATTTTACATGTCATATTAAATTACATAGTCAATTTGACTGGGTATATTCTTCTTCAATACCATCCAACAGGCTGTCTAGTTTACAGTCCTGTTGAGAATATTTGGCGGCCAACTCTACCTGGCCGTACACTAAACTCACAGGGATCTCCTTCCCATCGGGCCCCACAGGTCCAACCTCGGCCATGTGGTTTGGGTCAGCCTTTGTGTACTGCGTCTTTACCATGGCCCAGGCCTCCCTGGCGCCTTGAGGGTAGGCCGATATCTTCCATAACCGGAAGCGCCGCTGCCCTCCCTTCAGCTTCTCTTCAAGCTCTCCAAGGCCTTCGGGCATGGAGACGGATGGCCACAAGGCCTGGACGATGCCTTGCATTACCTGCCGAACTCGTTCGTGCAGTTGTAAGAGCTCGGGAAGAAGGTCACCCATAGAACCGGGCATTTCCTCTGCGGGCCGACATGTCAGCATACCTACAGACATAACTCTGTCAATGACTTCCTCGCCGAACTCTAATTCAAAGTTCGTTCAAGCACTTACTAAAAATGTCGAAGCCGCCGATTCTCCTTCACGGAGTCCGACAGCTGAGCACGAACATCCTTTAGTTCCTCGCCCAGCTGGGTCTTGGCATCTTGGATATTATTCTTCTCTTGCCTCACCCTCGTAAGCACACTCTCGCCGGCCTTTAACCAGCGCAATAGTTGTTGCTTGTTCGGATCCACTACGGCGCCATCTGCAATGTTATTGTCAGATTTGAACACATACCGCGCTTCACAACATACTTATCTTACGAAGCATATATTACCAGTGGGGGTCTCCTTGGCCTCCCCTGTCGCGGCTAGTGCAGCCTCAAGTTGGGCCTTGCACTCTTCCAGCTCCTGGGACAGTTGGGTATTCTTTTCTGTAAGATCCTGCATAACAAATGATCCTTAAATCAGTTGTTCTAACTGTTTCAAGTCCCGGGGGCTACTGACATATATAACAATCAAATTTTCTCACCCGTATGTCTTTTACATACTGCTCTATGGCTCTGGCTAGACCATTTTGAGCGGCACGAAGGTACGCATCTCCCGTATTGAAGGCATCCAATGCCTCTTGGGAGAAACAAGCATCACGAAGAATTGTCCGGCGACGCCTGTGGTTCATGGCACTCTCCACCTTGGAATTGGTGGCAGACAGCCCGTCCGCATCCTCTGTCGGAGGAGCGTCCGGTGCACGCCTCGTGTTCGCCTCCGCTTCCGGACCCGGCCTTGGAGCCTGGCCGGTGGAGGCGCGATTGGCAACCTCTCCGGATATAGTCCGGCAAGCGCTCTTTTTCCTGAAAAAAGCACGAGCGTTAGTATCCCTTGAGGGAATTAAACCTGGGAACAAAATGGCACGCCATACCATCGCGCTGGTGTCTCAATCCGGACCGCACTTCTTTTCAGCCTGCTGGGCCTTGATGCCCCTTGTTGGCTAGCCACCGCAGGCTCGGCCCTCCGCCTCAAGGACTTCCCCTGCAAAAACGCCATTGGTATATGGTGATCAAAAATAAACACGGGTGGATCATCTTAAAAGTACTGGAACTTCGGTCTCGGTTACTTGTGAGGCTGGAAGTAGTCCGGGATAATCAGCGGTAATGGCCACTAAGGTGTTGTCCTTGCTCAATTGATGAAACACCCCATCGATCAGCTCCACACATAAGTCCGGGTCCTCTTGGGAGTCCGGGTCGAAGGACCGTTCCGGGTCCTCGGGTTGTGGAGGAGGGCTGTTTATCTCCTTTACAGCCTGGCGTAGCTCCTGCGTTGAAATTGCTAGACTGAATACTTAACTATGGGAATATGAAACTAATGGCCGAGTGAAAGTGTCCTCTTACCCAGCTTGGAGGATTGTACATAGAAAATCCGCCCCGTGGGTTGACGCGAAGGAATTCCCCCTCTTCTCCCTTGTACAAAGCGGACAAGATCTTTATTAGAGCGGCAGCCGATTCCGGCCCCTTACGGCCGCACCGGGTGGCGTCGTCCTCCCTGTTGAAATCCCACATTGGGCGGCCCCTATACTGAAGCGACTGCACCCCCCGGATAATGCATGTGGCCATGACCTCGATCATGGTCAGTCCGAAATGAGCTAACAACCTTATCCGGTTCATCAGGTAAGGGACGTCCTTGTCATTTTCCTTCTGAGGGCTCCGTGGACGCTAGCTTAGGCTCTTCTTCAAAGGAGCATTATCGAACTCAGGGAGGCCGATCCGAACAGGGTCCGGCAGGGGGACGTCTTCTATATAAGACCATTCTGAAGGCCAGTCTTTGGACGCCTGCTTTGGGGTTCCGGATAGATATCTGGTCCCGGCGATGTGCCATAGTTCGGCTTCACCCACTTGATATATCGACCCCTCCTGAGAACGGGGCACGAGGTAGAACAACTTCTTCCACAGCGCGAAATGGGCCTCGATGCCCAAAAATAGCTCGCAAAGGGCTACGAAGCCCGCAATATGCAATATGCAGGCAGGCGTAAGTTGTGCAACTGGAGGCCATAGAACTCCAGGAGCCCCCGGAGTAACGGATAAATTGGAAATCCGAGCCCTCTTATCAAATAAGGGACAAGGCATACCCGCTCTCCTTTGGAGGGATTAGGGACGCTCTCCTCTTGCTCTCCGCCATTATAGGTGGCAAGCCCGGCTCGAACCGGGACCATGTAGGCTGGGGGGAGAAGCCCCTTGGCTTGGAGCGCCACTAGCTCGCCGTGCAGGACGGAACACCTCTCCCAATCTCCATGCCGAGGGCTGGGGGTGAGAGGAGGAGCTGCGTCGACCGGCCATGATGGAATGGATCTCTGTCGAATGCGCTCTGATGAATGCTCACGGAGGGAATATGGTGTGATTCGGATCTAAATCCCCGTCTCTTTTATAGGTGGCCCATTTGCGCAGCTAGGGGGGTAAATGAAAGAACACCCTGGCTTTTCGCATTCGTTTGACACGTGGAAGATGGCCATTATTGGGCCCAGAAGCCAAGGAGCGCGACATTCACTACAAGCCAGACACTATTCAACAGGTATATGGGATTTGGAGAAGAACCCGCCTTGCAATGCCGAAGACAAATCTGCACGCCAGACTCATCGTCATTGAAGCCTGGTTCGGGGGCTACTGAGGGAGTCCCGGATGAGGGGGTGTTCGGATAGCCGGACTATAACCTTCGGCCGGACTCCTGGACTATGAAGATAGAAGATTGAAGACTTCGTCCCGTGTCCGGATGGGATTTTCCTTGGCGTGGAAGGCAAGCTTGGCGATACGGATATGTAGATCTCCTCCCATTGTAACTGACTCTGTGTAACCCTAGCCCTCTCCGGTGTCTATATAAACCGGAGGGTTTTAGTCCATAGGACGAACAACAATCATACCATAGGCTAGCTTCTAGGGTTTAGCCTATCTGATCTCGTGGTAGATCTACTCTTGTACTACCCATATCATCAATATTAATCAAGCAGGAGTAGGGTTTTACCTCCATCGAGAGGGCCCGAACCTGGGTAAAAACATCGTGTCCCTTGTCTCCTATTACCATCCGCCTAGACGCATAGTTCGGGACCCCCTACCCGAGATCCGCCGGTTTTGACACCGACAGGCCCGTTTCCTTGCTTCCGTGCCTTGATGGCGAGCTGATAATGGGCCCCCCAATATTGGTTTGGGCTTCAGTCGCTAGGGACATTTTGTGTTCTTCGGTCTGGAGTGAGCAGTCCGTGTTACCATTGACTGTAATGATGCCCTTAGGTCCGGGCATCTTGAGCTTTAAGTATGCATAATGGGGGACATCGTTGAAATGAGCGAACGTCGTCCTGCCAAGAGCGCGTGATAGCCGCTGCAAAAGGGGACAATGTCGAAGATCAAGTCTTTACCGCGGAAGTTGTCTGGCGAGCCAAGCACTACTTCCAAAGTCAAGGTGCCCGAGCAGCGGGCCTCAACGCCTAGGATTACCCCCTTGAAGGTGGTGTTACTAGGTTCGATCCTTGACGGGTTGATGCCCATCTTCCTCACTGTATCTGCATAAATCAGATTGAGGCTACCGCCCCCGTCCATAAAGACTCTAGTGAGGTGATACCCATCAATAATGGGTCGAGGACCAGGGCTGCCGACCATCCATGATGGATACTGGTCGGATGGTCTCTGCGGTTGATGGTGATCGGGTAAGCCAACCATGGGTTGAATTTCGGGACTACATGCTCGACGACGTAGACGTCCCAAAGTTCTCGTTTCCGCTCCTTCTTGGGTATATGGATGGCATAGATCATGTTCACCGTCTTTACCTCGGGAGGGAATTTTTTCTGGCCTCCATTGCTCGGTCTGCATGGTTCTTCGTCGTCGTCGCTGCAGGGGCTTTTGCCTGCATCCTCGGCTGGTATCTTGTCGTCCTGTTTAATTACCCAATAATTATGGTTGGTGTGGTTGGCGGGTTTGTCAGATGTGCCGTGGATCTGGCTAGGTCTGTCCAAAATTGTATCCAACTTGGTGGGTCCATCCTGGTTCCCCTTAGTGGGTTTCTTCCGTGGTCCTGTTTTGGAGTTGCAGAATCTGGCATGCACTGTTGTGTCTTTGGTTTCACTGCCATTCTAGCGATGCTTGTTTCTGTTTCATCGTGGTTTTCCATTGTCGTCTCGGACTTCCGAGGTGCTGGGGTCTTCTAGGTTGGTGCTTCTACGAGCCAACGAACTATCTTCCCCTGCAAAAAGCGGGCCATGAGGGTGGTAAGTGTTGCCATCGTCTTTGACTTATCCTGGGCGAGCTAGCGTGCCATCCATTCCTCTCGGATGCGGTGTGTCGTGGTTTTGTCATGACAGATGTCCTAGTGAAAGGACTTAGGTGTGGAGCCATCACAACTAGGTTAGCTTGAAGGGGTTGAATGGGACAAAGGACACAAAGAGTTACCTAGATTCGGCCCCTCACGGTGAAGGTAAAAGCCTACTCCTGCTTTTGGTTGTATCATTTGAGTTACGGTTACCAGGGAGCGAATACGCTTGACCTAGCTTTTGATCGCTGGTTTCTTCAGTTAACCCGCTGCCGGGTCTCACCTTTATATACATAGGTTGAGACTAGGTGGCTTACAGAGTCCCAGCCGGCTCCCACAAACGTGACCGGCTCGGTTTTTAACTAAACCTACCTTATAAAACAAGTTTTATACATGGCGGCTTACCCCCATGGGCTTCGAGCCTCCTCCGGGTCTTGGGCCTTCAGTAAGCTTGCGCTACGAACCGTCTTCTGTACCCTTGGACCTCATTGGTCCTTCTCATCTTAAGTCGCCAATGGTATGACTTGTCCCCTCCTGGGCGGGTCATACCTCGGAGTTATATTCCCATCATTAGGCCCCAAATTGATTTGAACTTGTTCACATCAATCTACACCGTCCACTTAGCAGAATATATACTTGCTGATTTTCCACTAGTCTGACATAACCCACCATGACGGCACATGGCAGAATCATCATAACCCGCCATGACATCATATGCATTAATTACGCACAAGACTCCGGTTATCTCAACGGATCCTTATCTTAAAGAACATTTAGAGAATCGAGGCGCCTGCATTACTAGCATAATAATTTTGCCTCCTCGATTCTTGTGCATGCCATCCTTTTACTTATAAATAGGGATAGGGGGCCCTCTTCTTCATTTTTACCCTTGCCTCTTCCTCTTCGTCTCCTTCCTCACGACAGCACTGCAACCCGAGCTCCACCGCTGCCATCTGGCCTCAGCAACGTCAGCACCGGCTGTTGCATCGACCTGAATGGACCAGAGAAACACGGCGCACTTCTGCTCTCGATCTCCATCGCTAGGTACGCATCCCCCTTTCATTATAAATTTTCATTAGGGTTTTCCAAGTTCATCTGTGTTCGTCAGCCATTCCATGGAATTCTTTGCAATACTTCTGTTCATGCCTTATTCAATCTCTCAATAGCACAGGAGCTGCGTGATTCTTGTTTCCAATAAGTACATGTACTCGTAGATGCCTCCCATCTGTTTCAGATTAAACTTCAATGCAATAGTTCATCAGCGGCGCACTAGGTTTAGCAATTTCTGTCGGGTTACAGGCTCCGCAGACCCAAGAAAGGTTCGAACTCAGGGGCTTGTGCGAAGAACTCAACCTCTCAAGCCGATCGATCCGCCGCTATCACGACATAGCCTGATGGACATGATGGAGAAAGACACGACAATTTACCCAGGTTCGGGCCACCTTGCGGTGTAATACCCCACTCCTGCTTTGTGGTGGATTAACCTCATGAGGGGCTGGGGATGAACTAGTACAAGTGGAAGAACAACATCAGGGGATGTGTTCTTGTGATGAGCTCTTGGTGGTACGATGAGCTGATCACCTGATGAGTCGATCCCTCTCTATGGTGGTAGCTAGGCTATATTTATAGTGGCCTTGCTCCTCTTCCTCCAAAACTTAGGCGGGAAGAGATCCCACAATGACCAAATTTGAAAGAGGACAAGAAGTACATCTAATCCTGACAAAAGGTGGTCTTCGCCTGCAAAGCCTCTAAGTGTGACATCATGGTGGGCTTGGCGATGACATCCATCTTGCCGTTCTGGTGGTCTTGGTCGCATTGCACACAAATGGCAACCTTTGGCTGATTCCTTGGGACTCCACACCTGCGCTTGCCTCCTTTGCATCAAAGAGGAAACCTGCTGGTCTATGCCCGCTGGCGCGCGCCTGGCCTTGGTCATCATGGCTGATGTCATTTTAGCCTCGTGAGGCTGGGTCTTGCATAGAAATCTCCGCTTCGCTCAGGAGGCCGCCTGAGGAGGCCGCTCCCTCGGGAGGTCTTGATGTCGCCCTCCTTGCGAGGCTTGGCCCGTCGCGAGGGTCTTGTCTTGCCGTAGTCGAAGATGGGTTGTACCAGGCCGTCGATGGAGTTGCGTCGTGGGCCACAGGCAGGTAGGTCTATGTACCCTGGTTCCTATAACACCGACAGAAGCCCCCGGGCCCAAGGCGCGCTCGCACTTGGCTTCGAGGCGAAGCGAAAGGGAAAGTGCGGAACACCGAGGGCCCAAATCGCCCGCAGACCGAGCCTACGCATGGCGCTTGATGGGACATGGGCGTCTCCGCTTCCCCACGTCTCCTCGGCAACCGTTCGACTTGACAATTTCCTGTTGCATGCAGAGAAAATCATCATTACTGGGGATCGTGGGAGGCCGACGATTTACCTTCTCCTGGATATAAATGCGGGGGCGGGCGGAGCCCCTGCCCATCTTCGCCTTCTTGCTCCTTGTCAGATTACAGGTTCTGCAAACCCTTAAGAGGTTCGAACTCTAGGGTGCGTGCGGAGATCTCAACCTACCCAGACTGCCTACTCGCGATCCTCCTAAGCCTACCGCGACAAGCTCAAAGAGACAAAGAGACACAACAGTTTATCCTAGTTCGGGCCACCTTGCGGTGTAGTACCCTACTCCAGTGTTTTGGTGGATTGCCTCGGAGGGCTGAGGATGAACTAGTATAGGGATGAACTGGCCTCAGGAGGTGAGGTGTTCTTGAGCTCGAGGGAGCTGAGGGGATGTGAACTAGATGCCTTCTATTGTTGTGGCTAAGCCCTATTTATAGTGGCCTTGGTCCTCTTCCCAAATGTTGACGGGAAGGGATCCCACAACGGCCGGATTTGAAAGGGGACAAGTAGTACAACTTATCCTGACAAAAGTAGTCTTCGCCTGCGAAAAGCCTCTGGCCGTGACGCTGCGGTGGGCTCGGCGATGACCTCTGTCCTGCAATCCTGGCGGTCTTGGTCTTGTTGCACCAGAATGGAAACCTTTGGCTGATTCCTTGGGACTCCGCGCCTGTGGCTTGCCTCCCTTGCACCAAAGAGGAAACCTGCGCTCTGTGCCCGCTGGCGCCCTCCTGGCGCCCGCCTAGCCTTTGTCGTCATGGCTCACGTTAGATGGGCCTCGTGAGGTAAGCCTTGCATGGAACCCTCCGCCCCTCGGGAGCTAGCCTGAAGAGGCCGACACCCTCAGGGGTCTTGGTGTCGCCCACCTCATGAGGCTTGGCCCCTCCCGAGGGTCTTGTGCTGTTGATGCTGAAGTTAGGCCATACCAGGCCATCGATAGAGCCATGCGGTGGGCCGCAGGCAGGCAGGACTGGATACCCCCATAGCCAGAACACCGGCAGTAGCCCCGGGCCCAAGGCGCGCTTGGACCAACCTTCCAGGCGAAGGCAAAGGGCAAGTGCGGAGCGCCGCGGGCCCTAACCGCATGTGGCCTTGATGACGCATGGCGATTGATGGGACGTGGGCGACTCCACTTCCCCACACTGCCTCGGCAACTGTTCGACTTGACGAAACGAGGCGGCATGCAGAAGATCATGATGGCACGAGGTCGTAGAGACTGGCGGTTGGCCTCCCTTGGCTATTAATGTGAGGGAGGGGCAGAGCCCCTCACCCATCTCTCCTTCGTCTAGCTCTCGCCTGCTTCCTCTCCTTCTGGCTTCCATGGCGCCAGTCAGGAGGTACTTTGCGGCTGAGAAGGGGAAGGCCCCTAGGGAGGGGCCTGATCCTGTCCCGCCGAAGAAGCGGCTCCGCCTCTCTCATGATGTCGGCACAAGGCGAGAGGTGACCAGGCCTTGGCAATCGAGGCCTCCACCAGGCTTCCCCCTCCCCCTGTATGCCCGAGGTCAGGATGAAGATGTGCGCCGTCGAGAGGTCCTTGACAATGGTGGTAGGGCCGCATTGCCTTGCCGACCGCGCCACGGACCCACGCCGAGGGCATCTCGCGCGAGTTTGTGGTGTGGGTGGTGATGCCTCCCGACACCTGGATCCAGCTCCTGAGGTTCTTCGCTCGCAAGCTGCCTCCGAGGGGGGTGCTTCAGCTGTGGCTTCATCTTGTCCAGCGGAGATGAGGTCGAGGTGGTTGTCAGTGTCAAAATCGGCGGATCTCAGGTGGGGGTCCCGAACTGTGCGTCTAAGGCTAATGGTAACAGGAGGCCGAGGACACGATGTTTATCCAGGTTCGGGCCCTCTCGATGGAGGTAATACCCTACTTCCTGCTTGATTGATCTTGATGATATGAGTATTACAAGAGTTGATCTACCATGAGATCGTAGAGGCTAAACCCTAGAAGCTAGCCTATGGTATGATTGTTGTTGTTGTTGTTTCCTACGGAGTAAACCCTCCGGTTTATATAGACACCAGAGGGGGCTAGGGTTACACAAAGTAGGTTACAGAGAAGGAGATCTTCATCCGAATCACCAAGCTTGCCTTCCACGCCAAGGAGAGTCCCATCCGGACACGGGACGAAGTCTTCAATCTTCTATCTTCATAGTCCAATAGTCCGGCCAAAGTATATAGTCCGGCTGTCCAGATACCCTCTTATCCAGGACTCCCTCAGTAGCCCCCGAACCAGGCTTCAATGACGATGAGTCCAGCGCGCAGATTATCTTCGGCATTGCAAGGTGGGTTCTTCTCCTGAATCCGGCGTACCCTGTCGTAGCAAACAGTGTCCGACCTCCCAGTACGTTGGACTCCTCGGCTTCTGTGTTTCAATAATGGCCATCTCCACGTGTCGAGCGAAGACGAGAGGCCGGGGCATTTTTACATTTGTCACCCTAATCCCGTAGGTGAGCCGTCTATTTGAAGATATGGGGATCCTCAGATCCAAATCACACCACCTTCTCCCGAGCAAGCATTTCATAGAGCGTGTCCGAAATAGGCCCATCCCATCATGACCAGTCGACGCAGCTCTGTTTGTCGCTCCCCTAGCTCGAAACCGGGGGATTGCGAAAAGTGTTTCGTCCTCACAGCTGCCTAATAGAGCTGCAGACCCAAGGGTTCCTTCCGCCCGCATACATGGTCCCCATCCGATCCGGACTAGCCACCTATAATGGCGGCGAGCAGGTGGAGAGATTCCCTAACCCATCTCGGGGGGAGCGGGTATGCCTTGTCCCATATCTGCTAAGAGGAGTCGGGTTTCCAATCCACCCATTCCTCCGCGTGCTCCTGGAGTTTCTATGGTCTCCAGTTGCATAATCTTACCCCCGCCTCCATACTGCACATCGCAAGTTATGTTGCCCTCTGCGAGCTGTTCCTGGGCTGCGAAGCTCATCTCGAGCTATGGAAGAGGTTACTTTGCCTTGTCCCCCGCAACCAGGAGGGATCTATATATCAAGTGGCCGGAGCCGAAATATGGCGCATCGCCCGAGACCAGATACCTGTCCGGTACTCCAAAAAAGGCGTCCGAAGACTGGCCTTTGGAGTGGTTTTATGTCGATGACGTTCCCCTTCCGGACCCAGTCCGGACGGGCCTTCCTGAGTTTACCAATACTCCACTGAAGAAACGCCAAAGCTGGCGCCCTTGGAGCTCCCAGGAGGAAGACAACAGAGAAGTCCTCTACCTGATGAGCAGGATAAAAACCCTGGCCAAATCAGGATTGACAATAATCGAAGTTATGTCAATATGTATAATAAGGGGAGTTGAGCCACTTCAGTATAGGGGGAAACCCATGTGGCACTTCAATGGAGAAGATGATGCCTCCCGCTGCGGCCGCAAAGGTCCGGACTCCGCCACGTCTTTGGCGAGGATACTATCCGATTTGTACAAGGGAGAAGAAGAGGAGTTCCTCCGCATTAAACCACGGGATGGATTTCCATGAACACCCCCAGAGCTGGGTAAGCTGTCATCCTTTACTCGACTCTGTCCATCTTACCTTCGTTTGTCACAATTATTACCTTGCTCGTTTCAAAGCAGGATCTAAGGAAGGTCGTGAAAGAGTTCAACAACCCCTCTCCGCAGCGAGAGGATCCCGGCCGGGCTCTCGACCCCGGACTTGAAGAAGATCCGGACATATCCGTGGAATTTGTCAATGGGACTTTCTACCAGGCAAGCAGTGGCGGCTCTTTAGTGGCCATCATCGCGGATTATCCCGGACTGCTTCTTGTGTCGCATGTAAGTAATGTCGGGGTTCCATCTTTCCGAAAGAATTCCTTTCGTTATGCCATTACCTTATGCTCACATGTCGTAATTTTTTCTAGAGATGACCATCAGGACGCCGGCACGAAACCCACGGGGGCTTCTCAGCAAGAGGCGCCTAGACAGGTAGGCTTAAAAGGAAGGCGGTTAGGAGCGAGACGCAGGCGCAGAGGTATTCATTAAACTTGCCCCTGGTTATTTGGTCTTTTGTCGAGTGTGACGGCTTTAATTATGTCCTGACAGGAAACGCCGGACTATATCCGGGGACCCTACCGGCCACGCCTCTAGCAGCCGGATTCCTGACCGGATTCACGGGCGGAGGCTTGATGTGGGGACAGTGCCGAACTGTCCTCCTGCGAGGATACGATAGCTTTCCGCCACAAATTCTGAAGTGGAGAGTGCCATGAATCACCGGCGCCGATACTACTCGCGGTGGTATTTTTTCCAAGAGGCGTTTAATGCCTTCAATTCCGGACACGCATATATCCGCGCTGCTCAAGATGGACTTGCCAGAGCAACGGACCAGTATGTGAAGGATATACGGGTAAGAAAATTTAATAAGTATGTGTAGTAGTAGCCCCTGAGACTTGAAACAGTTGGCACAACTGATTTAAGGATCATTAAATGCATAGGTTCTTGTAGAGAAGAATGCCCAGTTGTCTCAAGAGTTGGAGGAATGTAAGGCCCAAATGAAGGCCAATGTTGCCAGACAAGAGGAATCCGAAAGGCTCTTCTGGTAATATTTGCTGTTTACAAGTTGTTTGTTTGGCAATGTTTTTATAAATCTAATGAAAGATTCTGGCAAACAATCCCGAAGAAAATCCGAAGACTACGGAAGATAATGAGCCACATCTGCGAAGTCAGCTTGAAGGCGGGTGAGCGTGTGGCCGACGAAGGCTATTCGAGAGAGAAATAATCTCCAAGACGCCTATATCCGACTGAGCATCGAATTAAAAGATGTGCAGGCTCAACTCACTGACTCCGTGAGGAGAACAGGAGGCTTCGACGTGGCATTTATAGTAAGTGCTTGAACGAACTGTAGTATAGTTCGGCGAGGAAGCGTATTGACAGAGTTATGTCTGCAGGTATGCTGACGGGCCGTCCTGAAGGGGAGATGCCCGGATCCGCAGGCATTATGCTGCAAGATCCTTTCACAACTGCAACGAACGAGCGTGGCACGTGATGCAGGGTATTGCCCAGGCCTTGTGGCCATCCACTTCCCTGCCAGGAGGCATGAGTGAACTTGTGGAGATGCTCAAAGGAGCACGGCGGCGCTTCTAGTTATGGAAGATGTCAGCTTGCCGACAAGGTGCAAGAGAAGCTTGGGCCATGGTGAAGACGTGTTACGCCAAGGCTGACCTGAACCATATGGCCTAAGTCGGACCGGCGAGGTCAGATGGACAAGAGATACCCGTTAGTCTGGTATATGACCAAGTAGCGTTAGCTGCAAGGTATTCCCAACAGGATTGTAAGCTAGACAACCTGTTAGATGGTATAGAGGAAGAGTACAGCCAGTCTAAATGACTATGTAATTTGAATGGGCTTATGTACTCCCTAGACGGATTTAAAATCATTTGTCATGGCGGACCTTTTCGCTTCAGCCCCCGGACCCGATAGTCCGGGGTGTACCCGAATACCCGCACAGTTATGAAAAACCAGGGTATGCGTGGAAACCAAGCGTAGGGGTCATAAGTGCTTGAACAGACAAGTACCCAACTAGTTATGTTATATTACATGGATAGTAAGAAACATCTTCCAGAGAGAATAGTTCCGTTAGGGGTTCCATTCTCTAGGTGCGCATGCATTGATGTGCATGTCCGAACTGCGAACAGAAGCGCAGGAAACAAAACATCTGGGTATTTACGTTGAAATGAACGAGAACATCTTTTGTTCACCGACCGAATATTCCCTTAAGAACGCTAGCTTTCGGCTTCGCCCAGTCCGAGGTACACGTCCGGCTCAACCGGCAGTAACAATCACAGAGGTGCTCCCCTTATGCCCTAGCCGAATTAACGGGAACATAGGGCATAAATACAAGAGCCAGGCAACCAAGCATGGTCAAAACTTAAGTCATATCGATGCATATAATGGTGAAGAAAAGGCACATATGGAAAGAAAAATGCATATGTGGCTGGCAAGAAGCCATTAAAGTAGTTATATTTAGCTTCCGAATAGGAAGCCCCCAGGTATAGTGTGGCACGCACAGTGCGGCTGAAGCGATCAGGGCATCCGTACATTTTATGGTAAGTATGTTAAAAGGAAAAAGAGGGCGAGAAAGGAAAAATAGAACATAATTGAAGAAGCGGAGTTGAGGAGACGAACATTGAGTTCGGCACTAGACGTAGAAACTTTGCAGACGGTACGCTCCACCAGTGAGAACATTATCAATGATGAAGGGAACCTCCCACTTGGGTTTTGAGCTTGTCCTTCTTCTTCTCAGGGAGGCGTAGAACTAGTTCGCCAATGTTATAAGTTTTGGCCCGTACTTCTGTGCTTTGATACCTTCGTGCCTATTGATGATAGAATGCGAAACGGGCTTTTGCGACGTGACGCTCCTCTTCCAAAGCATCTAAGTTGTCCTGCCGATCTAGCTCGACTTCCTTCTCTTCATACATGCGCACGCGAGGTGAGTCATGGATTATATCGCAGGGCAGCACTACTTCTGCGCCGTACACCATAAAAAATGGTGTGTATCCAGTGGTACGATTCGGCGTGGTCCGCAACCCCCAGAGTACGGAGTCGAGTTCCTCGACCCAATGTGTGTCTGATTCCTTCAAGGATCGCACTAGTCTGGGTTTAATGCCGCTAATCATAAGACCATTTGCACGTTTGACTTGACCGTTTGTTTGGGGGTGATAGACAGAGGCGTAGTCGAGCTTAATGCCCATTTTGTCGCACCAGGTTTTCACCTCCTCGGCTGTAAAATTCGAGCCATTGTCAGTGATGATACTGTGGGGGACACCGTAACGGTGTACAACCTCCGATATGAAGTCTATCACTGGTCCGGATTCAGCCGTTTTAACTAGTTTGGCTTCTATCCATTTGGTGAACTTGTCCACCATGACCAATAAGTATTTTTTCTTATGGCTTCCCCCTTTAAGGGGTCCCACCATATCCAGCCCCCAGACCGCGAAGGGCCAAGTTACGGGGATTGTGTGGAGAGCGGTAGGGGGCATATGGCTCTGATTGGCAAATAGTTGACAACCAACGCAATGTTGGACAAGGTCCTGTGCGTCCGCCCGGGCTGTCGGGCAATAAAATCATGTCCGAAAGGCCTTGCTTATGAGAGCTCGGGCTGCCGCGTGGTGCCCGCCTAGTCTGGAATGGATTTCGGCTAAGAGCTTCCGCCCTTCCTCTTTAGAGATGCATCATTGGAGCACTCCGGTGGCGCTCTTCTTGTAGAGCCCTCCTTCATGGACTTTGTAGGCTTTAGAGTGTCGCACAATACAACGTGCCTCATTTTGATCCTCGGGGAGCTCTTGCCTATTTAGGTAGGCCAAGAAGGGCTCGGTCCACGGGGTGATGACAGCCATTATTTCGTGGGCCGAAGGTGTTATTTCGGTGGCAGAGCCTCCGATTACGTCAGAAGGTTCAGAATCTGGGGTTGTGTTCGGAGCCGGACTAATAGTGCCGGACTCCCCTTCCCATACCACGGATGGCTTTGAACAACCTTTTCCAAGAAGATATAGGTGGGACAGGGTCGTGTTTAGCGCCGATGCGGGCAAGGATATCGGCCGCTTGATTATTTTCTCTAGCCACATGGTGGAATTCGAGCCCCTCGAACCGAGCTGACATTTTAAAGGACGGCATTTTGATAGGCCGCCATTTTTCGGGTCCTTGGCATCAAAGTCTCCATTTATCTGAGATATTGCGAGGTTCGAGTCCCCGCACACTTCGAGGCGTTGGATGCCCATGGAGACTGCCATCCTAAGACCAATGCAACAGAGCCTCGTATTCGGCTGCATTGTTGGAGTTTGTGTATAATATTTGGAGTACGTATTGAACCGTGTCTCCCGTGGGGGATGTTAGCCAGTACTTGCGACTTAATGGCCCGCCGTGGTTTGTATGTTATGTCGAACGGAAGGAGCTCAATAGCCCATTTAGCAATTCGGCCTATTGCGTCGCGGTTATTTATTATGTCATTGAATGGTACTTCGGAGGCCACCGTGATCGAACACTCTTGAAAGTAGTGTCATAGTTTCTGGGATGCCATGAAGACCGCGTATGCTATCTTTTAATAGTGTGGGTATCGAGATCTGCATGGAGTGAGGACAGTGGACATGTAATATACCGGCTTTTGGAGCGGGAACTTGTGTCCGTGTGCCTCTCGTTCGACGACGAGCACTGCGCTCACAACTTGGTTTGTTGCGGCTATGTATAATAGCATGGGTTCGCCAATGTTTGGCGCGGTCTGGACTGGGTTTGTGGCTAATACTGCCTCTATTTCTTCCAGTCCGGCCGAGGCCGCATCCATCCACTCGAAGTGTTCGGTGCGTCAAAGAAGGCGATACAGAGGTAGTGCCTTTTCCCCTAAGCGGGAGATAAAGCGGCTTAAGGCAGCCACGCATCCAGTTAGTTTCTGGATCTGCTTGAGGTCTGTTGGGATAGCCAACTATGATAGAGCTCAGATTTTTGCCGGATTTGCTTCAATTCCTCTATTGGAAACGATGAAGCCGAGCAATTTCCCGGAGGGTACCCCGAAGATACACTTCTCCGGGTTGAGCTTGATGTCGTATGTTCGGAGGTTGTCGAACGTAAGCCTCAAGTCATGTATTAAAGTTTCAACATGTCTTGTATTGATGACCACGTCGTCTACATAGGACTCTACTATCTTGCCGATTTGTTTTTCCAGGCATGTCTGAATCATGCGTTGATAGGTTGCGCCGGTGTTTTTGAGCCCCAAAGGCATGGTGTTAAAACAGAAGGGGCCATATGGTGTAATGAAAGCCGTCACGGCTTGGTCGGACTCCGCCATCTTGATCTGATGGTATCCGGAGTATGCGTCGAGGAAGCACAATGAGTCGTGTCCTGCGGTGGCATCGATGATTCGGTCAATGCGGTGGGAGGGGGAACGTATCCTTAGGGAAAGCTTTATTGAGGTTCTTGAAATCGACACATAAGCGCCAAGATTTGTCCTTCTTTGGTACCATGACAAAGTTTGCTAGCCAATCCGGATGTTTGATGTCTTTGATGAATCCGGCCTCGAGTAGCTTGGCTAGCTCCTCTCCCGTGGCTTGCCGCTTAGGATCTGAGAAGCGCCTAAGAGTCCGCTTGACTGGCTTGTATCCTATCAGTATATTGAGGCTGTGTTCGGCCAGCCTGCGTGGGATGCCCGGCATGTTCGAAGGGTGCCAGGCGAAGATATCCCAATTCTCACACAGGAAATCTCGCAGTGTGGCGTCTATTGTGGGGTTCAACTGTGTCCCAATTGAAGCTGTCTTTGTAGGGTCCGTTGGGTGGACCTGGAATTTGACTATCTCGTCCGCGGGTTTGAAGGAGGTGGATTTAGGTCGCTTGTCGAGTATCACATTGTTTCTGTCCACTATTTCTTGCAGCGTTGTTAGTTCTTAGGCCGCGAGGGCTTCTGATAATGCTTCTAGGGCAAGGGCGGCGGTTATATTTTCGGCGGGGAGTGCGACGTCCGGGTCACTAGCTAGAGTGATGATTCCGTTGGGCCCGGGTATTTTGAGTTTCATGTACCCGTAATGGGGTATAGCCTGGAAACTCGTGAATGCGTCCCGCCCCAAGAGGGCATGGTATCCGCTGCTGAACGGGGCCACTTGGAATGTAATTTCTTCGGACCTGTAGTTCTCCGGTGTGCCGAATACCACATCCAGTGTGATTTTTCCCGCGCATCGCGCCTCCCGACTAGGGATAACTCCCCCGAAGGTTGTGCTGCTTTGCTCAATGCGGCTCCTGTCAATTTCCATCTTGATAAGGGTTTCCTCGTAAATGAGGTATAGCCCACTTCCGCCGTCCATGAGCACTTTAGTGAGCCTGAAGCCGTCCACGATTGGACTAAGGACCAAAGCGGCTGGTGCTCGGACTATTCGGAACTGAGGTTCGTACTCGCATTGTAGGTTATAGCCGTGTCGTTCCATGGGTTTATTGTTGCCACGTGGAAAACTTCGGCGAGGCTGTGCTTAGCTTGCTTGCGCCTATTATTTGAGGCGAAAGTCTCGAAGACTGTAAATACCGTATTGTTGTTTCCGGCGGGTTGTTGTTCTGCTGTATGGTTTAAGAGGAGATCCTCGCCGCTCTTTGCCACCTGCCGGAGTATCCAACATGCTCTAAGGCTATGAGTTGGTGTAGTATCCGGTGTGCTGTGAATTTTGCACGGTCCACTGAGCCATTCTTCCAATATGGTTCTGCACCTTGTATCAAGCTTTGGTTTTTTGGCAATTAAATCGGGTAACTTACGAGAGCTTGCCATTTTAGATCGGACAAAGGGTTTAGTTAGGGCCGGATTGTCCCAGAAGTCCATTTGGGTTTTCCAAGTGCTTTCCATCGCGCAGTACTTCTGCACTATGGCTGCTAAGTCAGCGAAGTGTACTATGTCACGTGACTTATAGCGTTGAGGATCCCTTTGTCCGTGCAATTGTTGCAGAAGAGGGAGATTGCGTCTTCCTCGCGACAGTCCTTAACCCTGTTTATCACAAGGAGGAATCTGGCCCAGTAATGATGTACTGTCTCTTGTGGCTCTTGTATGATTTCTTGAATATTGAATAAATCTGGGTGGGTGGGTGGATTTGAATCCGAATCCTGACCCAATCTGAGACCCAGGGGCAAGGAAGTTCCTGAGCTTAACGACCCGGGTTCTGGGATGCTGCCCAAATTGTTTGACCCGTCGCCCAATCCTAAGTTCGGGGTTTGGGTTGTGTCCTACCGCGAGCGGGTGTCCGGCTTAGAGAGCTAGGAAATCTGGACATAGTTCGTCCTTAAAATAGAGGGAGAATTCGTATGATGATCCTCCACTACCGCGATTTCATGGGTGACCGGCGGAGAATAAATCTCCCTTTGGTCGGGTTTAAGCCCGATCCGATCATAGTCTGTAGCGACACTCAGGGGGGTGTTGTGGTCCAAGAGCTCAAAGGTAAGAGATCTCCATTGGATCCATCTGTCCGGCGAGTTTAGAACTGACGTGGAGGCTATTTTTGATGACCTAAGAAGTCATTGTCGGCGCGACAGCCTATCGGGCGGTCATGAGGAAACCGCCCAAACGGAGAGTTTGGCCTTGGGGTAGTGCTCCTTCGAAGGTGATGTTGTCCCTAACAACGAGACGAGCCATCGAGCCTTGTAGCGACGACACAGAGGAACTCTCAATGAAAGCACCAATGTCTGTGTCAAAACCGGCGGATCTCAGCTAGGGGGTCCCGAACTGTGCGTTTAAGGCTAATGGTAACAGGAGGCTGGGGACACGATGTTTACCCAGGTTCGGGCCCTCTCGATGGAGGTAATACCCTACTTCCTGGTTGATTGATCTTGTTTATATGAGTATTACAAGAGTTGATCTACCACGAGATTAGAGAGGTTAAACCCTAGAAGCTAGCCTATTGTATGATTGTTGTTGTTGTGTCTTGCGGACTAAACCCTCCGGTTTATATAGACACCACAGGGGGCTAGGGTTACACAGGGTAGGTTTACAGAGAAGGAGATCTACATCTGAATCGCCAAGCTTGCCTTCCATGCCAAGGAGAGTCCCATCCGGACACGGGATGATGTCTTCTATCTTGTATCTTCACAGTCTAATAGTCCGGCCAAAGTATATAGTCCGGCTGTCTGGATACCCACTTATCCAGGACTCCCTCAGTGGTGCCCCCTGGGGACGTGTTCATGACGCGCAGATGGGGTGAGGTTGCCCGGGCTTTCCTCGCAAAGGGAGCCCTGGTGATTCACTTCGAGTATGATGGTGAAGCCACCTTGTTCTTCAAGGTCTTCAATGAGGAGGGCGAACGACTGGAATGCTGCCCTGGAGGAAACAGCCGGCGGAATGCTGCCGCGGGCGCCAGGCCTGCTGCTGTCCCCCTTGGCGCCTCGTCCAGCAGCAGCGGCGACTCCTGGGAATCTAGTGACTCTCTTGAGCTTAGTGAGTCTCCAGAGTCGAGTGATGATAGCTACGTGCTTCCAAGCTCCCGCCGAAGTCGGAGTGCGGCAGCGGCTGCCGCCCGACGTCGCTAGTGATGCTCTAGGGCTTAGTAGCTGCCTTCCTTCTTTTGCTTTCCCTGTGTGGAATGAAGATCAGCCCCCGTGGGGTTTGTAAGGATTGAAATGTATTCAATATCAGTGTTGCTTCCTTTGATTTTGTGATGAATTTGCATATCCCAGTTCGGCAAGGTTCCTCCCTTTTCTTTTCCCTAGATAGCACGACGTTGTACACCGACAGGACCTAGTCCCTAGGCAGGCTTCAGCACTCAATAGTATGCTAGGTCGCGATGCCGTGGTCAAGGCTAGGAGGTGTCCGGCCCGAGGTCCGGTAAGATATCATGAGACGCGATGCTCATGAGGTCCCCCTTGGCGTGCAAGCAGCCATCCACAGAATCAAAAAGGGGACCGAAACTGCCGGAATGGGACTGTGAGGCAGGGTGTGCAGGGAGCAAAGCCGGTGCCTCAATGAATTGTGACTTATCTTTTGATGTCTTGGTCCATCAGGAAGAGGGTGCTTGCTCTTGCATTCGTGGCGATATCGTTGGGCGCAGTCAGCACCAGCTACCTTCTTGCCTCGCTTGCCCAGGTGCTCTACATCCTCGGGTCCCAGCCCTCGAGCGAGCTCAGCCGCCGCTGGTATGCCAGGTCGCGATGCCATGGTCAAGGCCAGGGGGTGAGGGCTACAGAGCCAGTAGGAACTCCCGAGACGCGATGCTTGGTAGGCCCCCCTTTAATGTGCAAGCGACTCATGAGGCCAGATGGTGATCGTCCAAGCCGGCCCGTGAACCACCGTCGGATGGGCCTGCAGGTTAGGTGACAGAATAGGCCGAGAACCCCTGCGGGGCGGGCCTGCAGCCCAGGGCCCAGGGCACTGGACGAAGGCACCGAGGACTTGGTGAGGTGGCCGCGAACCAGAGCTCAATCCTCGGGTTTATCAGCATTGCAGGGACGGACCCGAGCAAAAGCTCTGTGCCGATGTGAGTTGTCATGCAGCGGTGCGAGCGAGGAACAAATCAGCAGTCGTGAGGGGGCCGCGAGGTGGCTAATACTCATGGCCGTAGCATGGCGATCATAGGTAAACTCATAGAAGACGGTTAGACAATCCTAGTGAGACGCAAGACGACACATGCCGCAGGGACGGACCGACGTGGCCTGGGGATGATGCAGCCCGAGGGGCGCCCCCCAAACTGAACGAACTAGAGAGATGTCACCTGGTACAGTCGCTGAAGAGGTGTTGAGGTAGCCAAAAATGCGTGATGCCGGAGTCGTTCCTCACGAGCCGCTCTGGTGCCGAGCCTCTGGAGGCTTAGAGGGCCCGGGGGGCTCCTGGAGGTGCTCCTCCTTCTCCGCCAGGATCGCCTGATGCCTGGCCTCGCGAGCTGCCAGGGCGTCCCTCATGCAGCGCTGGAACACCACAGCCGCGCCAGGCAGGCCGAAGGGCATGCAGACGTAGCTGTGGGGTGGTCCCTCGCATTGGACGACACGAGACGACCAAATGAGCTGCCGAGACGCGGCCCTGTTGAGCCCAGGGATGTCGATGCAGACATGGAACTCCTTACCCTCACCGAGGCAGTGAGCCGCGCCTTGTGGCAGGCGACGATCGCCTTGCAGAACCCTTGCCTCTTGAATCTCCTCAATTGCCTTGCTGATGCACTCCTGAACGCCTGGTGCCTCCTGCTTGATGCCTTCTCCTGGGAAGCATGCTCTAAAGAGCGCCTCCCTCGTGACCCTGGCTAGGTCTGAGGCCCTCCCGAGGAGATCCCCCAAGCCCAGCCTAAGGGGGGCACCGGACGCGCCTTCCTATGCGATGGGTGAAGATGCCGCATCCGGGGATGCGAGGCTCAACGCGGCGTCCTTAGACGATGCTTCTTCACGAGAACCCTGTCACAGTTGCAACTTATTCGTCTTGGGGGCGACCTTAGGAGGGAGGGCACCGCCCTCATCTTCAAGGTTCTCGACTGCTGCAGCTTGGAAGGCACGCTTGAGGGAGCACACCGCATCCTTCTCTTGACATACCACCGTGATGACACTGCCGCTTCCTGGCATCTTGAGGATGTTGTAGCCATGGTGCATAGCTTCCATGAACTTGGCCTATGCTGGGTACCCTAGGATGGCGTTGTAGGGCAGACGGATGTAGGCGATGTCGAAGTCGATGAGCTTGGTGCGGTAGTCGTTGCGCTCGCCGAAGGTGACAGGGAGGCAGACCTGCCCGATCGGGTGTGTGGAACCGTCGGTCACTCCTGAAAAGGGCTTGGTTGGGTGAAGCTGGTAGTATGTCACTTGGAGTCTGTCGAACGTCTGGACAGATAGGACATTGAGTCCTGCTCCGCCATCGATGAGAGTCTTGGTGACGACCACATTGCTGATGACGGGAGAGCAGAGCATGGGGAGCGCGCAAGTAGTGAGTGCGCACTTAAGTTGGTCTGAAGAGCTGAAGGTGATGGCACACTTGGACCACCTGAGAGGGCGAGTTGCTTCGGGCTTGGGGAGCGCTGCAATCACCTCACACGCGAACTGCTTGAAGACGCGGTGGGACGCTGGGGCCTGCGAGCCTCCCAAGATGTAGGCGATGGCTCGAGGCTCCTGGAAGCCCCCAGCCCCCTCGTCCTGGTGGTGATCTTCATTCCTTCTTGGCGGTGGACGCAGAGGAGGCAGAGCTGCGTTGCCCTGAGGGCGCTCCTCACGAGGCTGCTCCCTCCAGGTGCCCTCGCGAGGTTGGCCCTGCCAGCGGTCCTCACGAGGCTAGTCACGCCACTCCTAATGGTGGTCGCGTTCGTCCTTGCGTCCTCCGCCTCGGCCACCTCCATGATCGTAGCCTCGATCATTGCGCTCGGGGCATCGACCGAGGTGACCTTCGTGGAGGACCCTGAGCTCCTGACAGTCGTTGGTGTTGTGGCTGTGCACGTTGTGGAAGACGCAGAATGGTCAGTTGCTCTTGGATGACTCAGGGTGGTTGCAGCCTCGCTCCGTCTCCGGCTTGGCAGCAAGCACGGCTGGCCCCTTGCGCTTCACATCCTTGTCCTTGGCCTTCTTGTCTTCTGGGTCAGCATCGGGGAGCCCGAGGAGGGAGAGGTGCTCCTCCTCAGCCCTTGTGCACTTGTTCGCCATGTTGAACATCTCTATGGCTGTGCAGAGATCCTCATGGATGGAGAGCTTCTCCTTCATCTTGACATCACGGACGCCATCAATGAACGCTGAGATGATGGCTTCGTCCGACACCTCGGGAATCTTGAGGCGAACGTTGTTGAAGTGCTGGATGTACTTCTGCAGGGTCTCTCCAGGTTGCTGCTTTATGCGATGTAGGTCACCCGCGGTCGGTGGATGGTCGCAAGTTCCCTGGAAGTTGGCGATGAAGTGGCCGCGCATCTCCTCCCAGGAAGAGACCGACCCCTCGGGTAGGTTCAGGATCCAAGAACACGTGCCATCCTTGTGGGCCATTAGGAACTAGTTTTCCATGATCTTCTCATCGCCGCTGGCCGCCTTGATGCTTAGCTCGTAGAGCTGCAGGAACTCGGCGGGGTCGGCGGTGCCGTCGTAGCGTGGAGGCAGGTCAGGCTTGAACTTGCTTGGCCAGACGACGTTGTGGAGCTCTGGGGTGAACGTGCGGCATCCTGCCGAGGCCACTGGAGGTCATTGAGGGTGCGGAAACTGGTCCTGGTGCACGCGTACTGCCACCTCCTGTGGCAGTACGCGGGCCTGGTGCCGGGGCACTGGAAGTGCGCGCGCTTCTCCTTGAGGTCGCTGCAACACCTGGCAGCTCACATCCTCCCGAGCTGGTGCATGGCGCGGCGTGTCGCGTCGTGGTGCCACACGCCTTGGCTCGATGTTGATGCCCTGGGCCGGAGGTGGTGGAGGATACCCGTGAGCCACGTCGCCCGCTGCAGGTAGCTGCTGAGGCAGTGAGCGGGCCGGGGAGGCGGAGCCCCCGGCCACGCTGACGAGCTCAGCAATCCGCTCGAGCTACTCCTCATAGAAGTCGCCGACCAGGCGGTAGCGAAGGAGCTCCCGCGCCATGAGCAGAGCGTCCTGCGCATCCACCGGGCCGTGACGCGTGTGGGAGGACGAAGTTGCTGGAGTCAGTGACGGAGTGGTGGTGCGCCCGTCATGGCGCACCGACGGGCGCAGCGAAGAAGCTTGCTGCTCATGGCCGGCAGGGTCCATGGTGGCGTTGGCCACCGGAGATGGAGCACGACAAGCACAACCATCGCCCACGGGAGCCATCTGAGCAATGCAAGCGGCGACTGCGGCCCAGCGCTTGGCGCGAGCTCGGCGTGCGTCAGCCATGGAGGTGTCGGAGTGGCAGTGGGTCGATCGGCACAAGAGAAGATCCGACGCACCCCTACCTAGTGCGCCAAATGTCGGATTACGGGTTCCGCAAACCCTTGAGAGGTTCGAACTCTGGTCCTCTTCCCAAATGTTGGTGGGAAGGGATCCCACAACGGCCGGATTTGAAAGGGGACAAGTAGTACAGCTTATCCTGACAAAAGTAGTCTTCGCCTGCAAAAAGCCTCTGGTCGTGACGCTGCGGTGGGCTAGGCGATGACCTACGTCCTGTCGTCCTGGTGGTCTTGGTCTGGTTGCACCGAATGGAAACCTTTGGTTGATTCCTCGGTACTCCATGCTTGTGGCTTACCTCCCTTGCACCAAAGAGGAAACCTGCACTCTGTGCTCGCTGGCGCTCGCCTGGCCTTGGTCGTCATGGCTCACGTCAGCTGAGCCTCGTGAGGTAAACCTTGCATGGAACTCTCCACCCCTCGGGAGCCAGCCTGAAGAGGCTGATCACCTCGGGGGTCTTGGCGTCGCCCGCCTCGCGAGGCTTGGCCCCTCGCAAGGGTCTTGAGTTGTTGATGCTGAAGCTGGGCCGTACCAGGCCGTCGATGGGGCCACACGGAGGGCCGCAGGCAGGCAGGGTTGGATACCCCCATGTCTAGAACGCCGACACTCCTTGCTTCTCCTTCTCCCTGCCTCACCATCTTGCCAGAGCACCCATGGCGACATCGAGGAGGCTATCATCCATGGAGAAGGGAAATGCCCCTAAGGAGGGGCCTGACTCACCCCCGCTCAAGAGAGGTCATGGTCGTCCCCGCAAGTATGCAACAACGCCTGCAGCGGCTCCCCGCGGGTAGGGGTGCCCGCTTTCCAAGGCTAGGACTGCCGACCTTGTGGGTGCGTCTTCTTGCGGTGGAAGCCGTCCCGGCCAGGGGAGCTGCCGCGAGGAGGTGAGGCGCGTGGTGGCCATTCGGCCACCACGACCGCAGTCGCACGCAGCTGACTCGCTCTTGGAGTTCGTGGTGTGGGTGGAGAAGCCAGTCGGCGCCTGTCTCTAGCTCCCACGCTTCTTCATGGACGCGCTGCCGGTGGGGGACTTAGTGGATTCTGGATCTATGTCGACGACTGCTGCAACAAGGCCTCGTGGGTGGAGGCCGAGGTCACGGCCGTCGGCAACGTGTTCCTGAACCACGGGTGGCAGTCATTCGCCTGAGCGCGGGACCTGTGCAGGAGGTGTACCCTCCACTTCAGGTACGAATGGCGTCGCGAGCCTCTACATGAGGATCTTCGGAGAAGATGGCCCGCACATTGGGTGGTGCTCGGAGAGCGATAGCGACAACGATGGCGATGACGATGGTGGGCGGAGGGGCGATGTCATAGCCAGTGATGATCTTGCCCTTGGGGATGGCCGCGCCGCCTCCAGCAGTGGCGGCTCCTCCTCCGCGGAAAGCTCCAGTGGCGACGACTCCGATGAGACGCCGTGTCGCCGAGCCCAGATTGGGAGGGGAGACAGGTCACACCACCACCATGCCCCGATGAAGCGGGAGGAGGGCTCTGAGTGAGCCCGGGTGCTGCCGGAGCCGGACCTTAGGAGCTGTCGTCGACACGTGCTTGTGTTTTTTCTTTCTCTCCTTTGCTGTAAAAAAGAAGATGTAGGAGGCCCTACTGGGGCGTGTAATGGACTATGGCGCTCACGCTGTTATGTTATTATTTCTATGCTTCCTCATTATGCTTGTGCTGATATTGAGTGTGGTTGGGTAACTTATCTTAGAATTCCTGTGATGAACTTCGACACTGCGAGAGCGGTCCCTGTCAAGGGATGCCCTCGCGGTCTCCAGGCTTCAGGAGGGGGGGGGTCCTCGTAGTTGTGGGACTAGGAGGTCCGGGGGGCGCAGTGCCTGCAAGCTCGTCCGAGAGTGTCACGCGAGGACAGATACGCCAAAGGGCCAGGGACTGAGGCTTTGGAAAGGTGTGCTCGTGGGCAAGCCTAAGTGGGCACACCTGCCTAGCCCCCACACGCGGGACGTGCGAGGAGGAGCGATGGGCAACTGCCACTCCTCCTGAGGTCTGCTGAGGCAGGGCCTGAGAGAAACGAACGAAGCAAGAAGAAAGATTCCCAACCCCAAGAAAGAGACGCTGAAACTCCAATATATTCAAGAAGTCGCAAATCAGATACATAAAGCAAGCAAAAGAACAACCGCGTCCGGCACCTATACTAGTTTTCTCACCAGTGCGGGCATTAAGTGCTGCCACTAGGATGTGGGAGGGAGCCCTCGTGAGGACCAAGGGCGACGCTCAGGAGACTCTGGGCTGGTACAGCCCCACTCATTATTATGTGATAGTGTTACGAATGGAGACCTTCATAGGCACAGAGCCTTCTTTATGGGAAGAACTTCTGGAGGTGCTAGATGTTCCAGGCATTCCAGATGGGGACCCCGCCCTGCGTCTCCAGGCGCGTGATGCCAGGCCTGGAGACATGGGCAATCCAGAACGGTCCCTCCCACATGGGGGAGAGCTTGTGAAGCCCTTCCCTGGAGAGCACCCGCCTCAGGACCAGGTCACCCACCTCAAGGGTCCTGGAACGGATGTTGTGGTAGTGGTACTGCCCCAGCGCCTGCTGGTACCTTGCAGCTTGGAGCGAGGCCTGGCGACGGTGTTCCTCCCCCAGCACAAGGTCCATCTCCCAAGCGGCGTCTTGACATGCCTCGTGGTGTGCCAGAACCCGCGGGGAGCGATGCCTAACCTCATGAGGAAGGACCACCTCGGCTTCGTAGACGAGGAAGAATGGGGTCTTGCCTGTAGGCTTGGTCGTGGTGGTGCGGATGGAGCACAACACAGACGGAAGTTCGTCGAGCCATCCTCTGCTGCAGGCCATGAGCTTTTCTTGCAGCTCCTTGCCTTGAGGCCCCTCAAGACCTCCGCATTGGTGCGCTCGGTGTGGCCATTGCTCCGTGGGTGCGTCTCCAGAGTGTAGCATATCAATTCACTGGCGTCGCTAAGCGCTGTGGGCCAGTAGAACCCGCTGCGTAATGCCTTGCCCACTAGGGTGCGTGACAAAGAGCGATGCCCACAATCCGCACCATGAATGACGGCTAGAAACTCGCACCCCTGCTCCTTGGATATGCACCATAGCGAGACATCGTTTGAGCGCCTTCGGTAGAGCTCGTCGTCCTGGATGCAGTTTGCGGTGGCCTGGCGAGCCACCTGCTCGGCATCCTCTTCTTTCTCTCGAAGGGTGCCCTGAAGCAGGTACGCCTTGAATTCCTTAGTCCAATAGCCCACCTGAGGCTCGAGCGTGAGGAGCAGGCGGGCCCCTGAGGCCGGGCCACAAGCCGGGTTACCCGTGGTGGGTGCAGTGGGCAACTCCTCCCAAGGCAGTGCTGGCTCGGCAATGGGGGGAACCGCCGATGGCCTGAAGAGCCGCTCCTCAAAGACGCCAGGCTCCTTGGGGAGGCGCCGGGATGCCCTCTTGGCGATGTCGTTCACCTCCTTGTTTGTGCCGTGTGGTACATGTTGCAGTTCCAAACCCAAGAATTGGTTTTCAATTTTGCGTACCTCCTCGAGGTATGCCTCCATGTGCTCGTCCTTCGCTGTGTACTCCTTGTTGGAGAAGTTGATGAGGAGCTGGGAGTCGCCACTGATGGTGAGGCACCTGACCCCCACGGCAACCGCGGCCCTGAGCCAGGCGTTCAGGCCCTCGAATTCGGCGATGTTGTTGGAGACCTTCTCACCATGCTGGAACAAGAGCTGCACGACATAGTAGAGCTCGTCTCGGGTGGCCGAGATGAGCACGGCTCCAACCCCCGCGCCCTGACGTGCGAACACACCATCAAATTACATGACCCAACCATCAGGCGCTTAGTCTCCTGGGGCGAGGGAGCGATCCTCACCCACTTCTTGACTTCGTACGTCAGTCCATTCAGCCACAATGTCTGTGAGGGTTGCGCCCTTCATGACTCGGGTGGTGCTGAACTCCAGCTGGAATGCCTGCAACTCGGTGTTCCATTCGGCAACCCTTCCTTCGGCGTTGGGGCTTCGGAGAACCCTCTCTAGGGGGTAGGCTGAGACAACCTTGATAGGGTGGCCTTGGAAGTAGTGGCACAACTTTCTGGAGGCGATGAGGAGTGCCAGGAGGAGCTTCTGTGGCATGGGATAACGCGCCCGTGCGTCACGCAGTACGGTGCTGACAAAGTAGACAGGATGCTCGACGAGGGAGGAAGTGTCCGCCGAGTCTTGCTTCTCTCGGGGTGATGTAGCCTCAGGAAGCCCGTCCCTGGGAGGGGCCATTGCGGCCTCAGGGGCCGTGACCTCAGGGACCCCGTCTCTTGATAGTTCTCCGCGGCCTCAAGCGTGTCGTCCTGAGGTCGCAGTGTCTTGGATGGGTGTGTGGTTCCACGCGGCACACCCTTGGCTACATGCTCCTCGCGGACCACCGTTAGCGCCGGCGCTGGCTAAGTGAGGCATGGCGGCCAGGTAAAGCACTAGAGGCTCGCGAGGTTGAGACGCCACCATCACCGGTGGGCTGGTGAGACACTTCTTTAGATCCTGGAAAGTCGCGTCGGCTTTTGGAGTCCATTTGAATGGGCCCTTACTCTTCATCAGCTTGAATAACGGGAGGGTGTGCCCGCCTAGCTTGGAGATGAAGCGCCCACATGAGGTCACGTAGCCGGCCAGCTTCTGCATCTCCTTGAGACTTTGAGGCGGGCTCATCCTTTCTATCTCCTTGAACTTCTCCAGGTTGGCGTCAATTCATGTGTGCGACACCAAGAATCCCAACGGCTTGCCCAACGGGACACTGAATACACACTTCTCGGGATTAAGCCGCAACTTTACTTCGCGCTAGTTGGCGAACGTCTCCTCCATATCTCCAACAAGGGTTCTTAACTCCCAGGATATGACCACTATGTCATCGATGTAAGCCTCCGCGTTTCTTCTAAGCTGCTTGCCCAAAGAGATGTGCATCAGCTTCTGGAAGGTTGCACCGGCATTGCGCAACCCAAACAGCATACAGGTGTAGCAATACCCCCCACACGGAGTTAAGAAGATCGTCTTCTCTACATTTTCCATAGCCATCCAGATTTGATGATAGCCTAAGAAGGCGTCTAGGAAGCACAGCAGATCGCACTCGGCTGTGGAGTCTACGATCTGGTCAATGCGAAGAATAGGAAATGGATCTTGGGGGCAAGCTTTTCTCAGGCTCGTGAAGTCGATGCACGTGCGCTCTTTCCCGCCCTTCTTGGGGACAATTACTGGGTTCGCCAACTACTCTGGGTGCCGCACTTCCTAGATAACGGCCTCCTGCAACTTGTGAGTATTCTGGACGATGAACAATTGCTTCTCCGGGGCTTGCCGCCGCGCCTTCTGCTTCAAGGGGCGTGCATGGGGGCACACCATGAGGTGGTGTTCGATCACCCCCGTGGGACACCTCCCAGGTCCGTTGCTTGCCATGCAAATACGTCCTTGTTCACGCGAAGGAAACTGACCAGCGCCTCCTCCTGATCTCGAGGGAGGCTAGTGCCTATGGTGAAGGTGGCTCCCGACTTTCCATCCTCGTCGACCGGTACTTGGTTCGTCTCGGCCCGGTCTTGAGAGAACAATGGCTTCTTCTTCGCCACGGCAGCCCCCAGCCCCTCCGGAGCGCTCTCCGCACTTGGTCGCGCGGCCGCCGTGGTCCTGAAGGTGAGCCTGAGGGCCGTCAACGCATCCCTAGTGTCCCCTGCCACAGTGAGGACGCTGCTGCTTACTGACATCTTCATGACGTTGTAGCCGGGATGAGTCACCGCCATGAACTTGGCGAGGGCCAGGTACCCGAGGATGGCGTTGTATGGGAGCCTGATGCGCACCACGTTGAAGTCAATGAGCTCGGTGCGGTAGTTGTCGCGCGTTCCGAAGGTGATGGGGAGGTGAATCTGCCCCACGGGGCAGGTGGAGCCGCCGACCACTCCAGAAAATGGCTTGGTGGGGAGGAGCCGGTCGTGAGGGATGTGAAGCAGGCCGAACGCCTCCACGGAGAGGACATTGAGTCCGGCGCCGCCGTCGCTGAGGGTCCTGGTAACCGCTATGTTGCAGATGGTCGGGGTGCAGAGCATGGGCAGTGCGCAAATGACCCACAAGTATAGGGGATCTATCGTAGTCCTTTCGATAAGTAAGAGTGTCGAACCCAACGAGGAGCAGAAGGAAATGACACGCGGTTTTCAGTAAGGTATTCTCTGCAAGCACTGAAATTATCGTAACAGATAGTTTTGTGACAAGGTAATTCGTAACGGGTGACAAGTAACAAAAGTAAACAAGATGCAGCAAGGTGGCCCAATCCTTTTTATATCAAAGGACAAGCCTGGACAGACTCTTATATAAAGGAAAGCGCTCCCGAGGACACATGGGAATTATCGTCAAGCTAGTTTTCATCACGCTCATATGATTCGCGTTTGTTACTTTGATAATTTGATATGTGGGTGGATCGGTGCTTGGGTACTGCCCTTCCTTGGACAAGCATCCCACTTATGATTAACACCTCTCGCAAGCATCCGCAACTACGAAAGAAGAATTAAGGTAAACCGAACCATAGCATGAAACATATGGATCCAAATCAGCCCCTTACGAAGCAACACATAAACTAGGGTTTAAGCTTCTATCACTCTAGCAACCCATCATCTACTTATTACTCCCCAGTGCCTTCCTCTAGGCCCAAACAATGGTGAAGTGTCATGTAGTCGACATTCACATAACACCACTAGAGGAAAGACAACATACATCTTATCAAAATATTGAACAAATACCAAATTCACATGACTAATAGCAAGACTTCTCCCATGTCCTCAGGAACAATTGTAACTACTCACAAATCATATTCATATTCATAATCAGAGGGGTATTAACATGCATTAAGGATCTGAACATATAATCTTCCACCGAATAAACGAACTAGCATCAACTACAAGGAGTAATCAACACTACTAGCAACCCACAGGTACCAATCTGAGGTTTTGAGACAAAGATCCGATACAAGAGATGAACTAGGGTTTGAGAGGAGATGGTGCTGGTGAAGATGTTGGCGGAGATTGACCCCCTCCCGATGAGAGGATTGATGATGATGACGATGGTGACGGTTTCCCCCTCCCGGAGGGATGTTTCCCCGGCAGAACGGCTCCGCCGGAGCCCTAGATTGGTTCCGCCAAGGTTCCTCCTCGAGACGGTGGCGCTTCATCCCGGAAGCTTCCTTTTGATTTTTTTCAGGGCGAAAGACTTCATATAGCAAAAGATGCGCACCGGAGGCCTGACAGGGGGCCCACGAGACAGGGGGCGCGCCCCCACCCTCGTGGCTAGGTTGTAGGCCCCTCTGGTTGATTCTTTCGTCAGTATTTTTTATTAATTCCAAAACGTGCCTCCGTGAAGTTTCAGGACTTTTGGAGTTGTGCAGAATAGGTCTCTAATATTTGCTTCTTTTCCAGCTAGAATTCTAGCTACCGGCATTCTCCCTCTTCATGTAAACCTTGTAAAATAAGAGAGAAAAGGCATAAGTATTGTGACATAATGTGTAATAATAGCCCATAATGCAATAAATATCAATATCAAAGCATGATGCAAAATGGACGTATCAACTCCCCCAAGCTTAGACCTCGCTTGTCCTCAGGCGGAAGCTGAAATCAAAAAATATGTCCACATGTTTTAGAGATGGAGGTGTCGATAAAATAAAATACGGACATGAGGGCATCATGATCATTCTTGAAACAACAACATACATAAATATATATTGTCATATGACTTCTTATGCTAAAGTAACAATCTATTCACAGTGTCAAGTATGAATCAGAAACTTCATTGAATACTAACAAACTATAATCTCGGTCACTGAAGCAACTGCAATTTATCATCACATCGGAAAGAGTCAATATAAGAGCTTTTCAGCAAGTCCACATACTCAACTATCATTTAGTCTTTCACAATTGCTAACACTCATGCAATACTTATCGGTATGGAGTTTTAATCGGACACAGAGAAAGATAGGGGCTTATAGTGTTGCCTCCCTACCTTTTACCTCAAGGGTAATGTCAACAATAATAGTTTATGATAACTTACATCCAATTGGATATATATATCAGTCTTTCCAAGACAATGTGCTTGCCAAATGATAAAATGTAAAAAGGAAAGGTGCATATCACCATGACTCTTGCATAAGACATAAGACAAAAAAAATAAAAGGTAGGCCCTTCGTAGAGGGAAGCAGAGGTTGTCATGTGCTTTTATGGTTGGACAAAATCTTAATGTGAAAGAATGTCACTTTATATTGCCACTTGTGATATGGACCTTTATTATGCAGTCCATTGCTTTTATTACTTCCATATCAGAAGATCGTATAAAGCTTATTTTCTCCACACTAATAAATCATACATATTTAAAGAGCAATTTTTATTGCTTGCGATAATGACAACTTACTTGAAGGATCTTACTCAATCCATAGGTAGATATGGTGGACTCTCATGGCAAATTGGGTTTAAGGATATTGGGAAGCACAAGTAGTATCTCTACTTGGTGCAAAGAATTTGGCTAGCATGAGGGGGAAAGGCAAGCTCAACATGTTGGATGATCCATCACAATATACTTTATTTCGGATATAAGAAAACATAACCCATTACATTGTCTTCCTTGTCCAACATCAACTTTTTAGCATGTCATATTTTAATGAGTGCTTACAATCATAAAAGATGTCCAAGATAGTATATTTATATGTGAGAACATCTCTTTCTTTATTACTTCCTATTAATTGCAACGATGACCAAAACTATGTTTGTCAACTCTCAACAACTTTTATTCACCATACTCTTTATATGTGAAGTCATTACTCTCCATAAGATCAATATGATCTCGTTATTCCTTTTTATTCTCTCTTTTTTCTTTAATTCCCTCAAGATCATAATAGGATAATCAAGCCCTTGACTCAAGACTAATCTTTATTATATGTATAGCTCACGGATTCGATTACATAGAAGGACCATAAAGCAAAACTCAAATCTAAATCATACTAAAACTTTATTCTAATAGATCAAGATATTACCAAAAGGATCGAACTAAGAAAACGATAAAGATAGGAGTGTGATGGTGATACGATGCCGGGGCACCTCCCCCAAGCTTGGCAGTTGCCAAGCGGAGTGCCCATACCCATGTGTTTATGTCTCTTTCTTCGGAGGTGGTGATGGTGATGATGATGAAAATTGTGCCCTCAGCTTCTTCATTTTGTAATTGAGGAGAGTAATTTCCTCCTTTAAATTATTGACCTCCGATTCCAGCTTCAAGATCTTGTTACATAAATCTCCTTTGCTTTTCTGCCGAAAACGAAAAGGAATAGATCGGTTGTTAGACAGTTTAACCCTCTTAGGGATACTAGACTTCTTGAACTTCACGTGCATATCCCCAGGTTGAGGTAGAGGGACATCCTCCTCCTCCTAACTTGAATCATTTTCCTCATCAAATGAGCATCCTCCTCATCATCCGTAGTTCGACCACAAGGAGATAGATCCCCATAGGTCTTCGGTTCAGCAATGAGATGTGAGACATAGCTCTCTCCGTCGGAATCCTGAGATAACATCCTGCTCTAATCTGCGGCACAAACAATTCAAAACAAAAACAGAGGATATTTGCGGGATACGGTGGTCAAAACCTTTGGGGGGTTATATAATGAATTTTTACCGACCAAACGAAGTATCGTGCAAGAAAACAGAGTCCGGAGAGCACACGAGGTGCCCACGAGGCAGGGGCGTGCCCAGGGGGTAGGGCGCGCCCTCCACCCTCGTGGATGCCTTGTGTCCTTCCCGGACTACTTATTATTTTCCTATTTTCTAAAATATTCCAAAACGGAGAAAAATTGCTATTAAAACTATTTTGGAGTCGGTTTACTTACCGTAGCACATACCCATTCCTTTTCGGAGTCTCAAACGTTCTGGAAAGTGTCCCTTATGTATTCCTCCGGGGTTACGATTTCAATAACATTGGTTTCAACATTTATGGGATTACCTGAGATATAATGTTTGATCCTTTGATCGTTCACCACCATCAGATTTGTGCCTTCGAAGTTGTTGATTTTTATGGCACTGGAACAATAGACCTCCTCGATAACATAAGGGCCTTCCCATTTAGAGAGAAGTTTTCCTGCAAAAAATCTTAAACGAGAGTTGTACAGCAAAAAATAATCACCTACATTAAACTCACACTTTTGTATCCTTTTGTCATGCCATCTTTTAACCTTTTCTTTAAACATTTTGGCATTCTCATATGCCTGGGTTCTCCACTCATCAAGTGAGCTAATGTCAAATAGCCTCTTCTCACCGGCAAGTTTAAAATCATAGTTGAGCTCTTTAATGGCCCAATACGCCTTATGTTCTAGTTCGAGAGGTAAGTGACAAGCTTTTCCATAAACCATTTTATAAAGACACATACCCATAGGATTTTTATATGCAGTTCTATAGGCCCATAATGCATCATCAAGTTTCTTGGACCAATTCTTTCTAGATCTATTAACAGTCTTTTACAAGATTAATTTGAGCTCTCTATTACTCAGTTGTACTTGGCCACTAGACTGTGGGTGATATGGAGATGCAATTCTATGATTAACATCATATTTAGCAAGCATTTTACGGAAAGCGCCATGAATAAAATCTGAACCACCATCAGTCCTTAAGTATTTAGGGACTCCAAACCTCAGAAACATAACTTCTTTGAGCATCTTAATTGAGGTGTTATGATCAGCACTACTAGTTGGAATAGCTTCTACCCACCTAGTAACGTAATGAACAACAACTAAAATATGTGTATACCCATTAGAGGAAGGAAACGGTCCCATATAATCAAAGCCCCAAACATCAAATGGTTCAACAACAAGTGAATAATTCATAGGCATTTCTTGACGTCTACTAATATTACTCTTTGACATTCATCACAAGACAATACAAACTTACGGGCATCTTTGAAAAGAGTAGGCCAATAAAAACCGGATTGCAATACCTTATGTGCAGTTCTATCTCCAGCATGGTGTCCTCCATAAGCCTCAGAGTTACACTTGCGTAGGATCTGTTCCTGTTCATGCTTAGGTACACAATGTCTAATAACACCATCTACTCCTTCTTTATAAAGGTGTGGGTCATCCCAGAAGTAATGTCTTAAATCATAGAAAAACTTTTTCTTTTGCTGGTATGTGAAACTAGGTGGTATAAATTTGGCAACAATGTAATTAGCATAATCAGCATACCACGAAGCAGTACGAGAAGAATTTATGACTACTAATTGTTCATTAGGAAAGCTATCATCAATAGGTAGTGGGTCATCAAGAACATTTTCTAACCTAGACAAGTTGTCTGCAACGGCGTTCTCACCTCCCTTTCTATCAATAATATGCAAATCAAATTCTTGCAGTAAGAGAACCCATCTAAGAAGTCTAGGTTTAGCATTTTTCTTTTCCATTAGATATTTAATAGCAACATGATCAGTGTGAACGGTTACTTTAGAGTCAACAATGTAAGGTCTGAACTTATCACAAGCAAATACAACTACTAAAAATTCTTTTTCAGTAGTAGCATAATTTCTCTGGGCACTGTCTAGAGTTTTACTAGCATATTGGATAACATTTAGTTTCTTACCAACTCTTTGTCCTAAAATTGCACCTACAGCATAATCACTAGCATCACACATAATTTCAAAGGGTAAATTCTAATCAGGTGGCTGAACAATAGGTGGAGAAATCAAAGCTTTCTTAAGTATTTCAAGTGCTTCTACACAATCATCATCAAAGACAAAAGGAATATCTTTTTGTAAGAGGTTAGTCAGAGGCCTAGAAATTTTAGAGAAGTCTTTAATGAACCTCCTATAAAAACCGGCATGACCAAGGAAACTTCTTATACCTTTAATGTCCTTAGGACACGACATCTTTTCAATAGCATCGACTTTAGCTTTATCAACTTCAATGCCTCTTTCAGAAATTTTATGCCCCAAGACAATACCTTCATTAACCATAAAGTGTCACTTCTTCCAATTCAAGACAAGATTAGTTTCTTCACATCTCTGCAAAACTCGATCAAGGTTGCTCAAGCAATCATCAAAAGAAGTTCCATATACAGAATAATCATCCATGAAAACCTCAACAATCTTTTCACAAAAATCAGAGAATATAGCCATCATGCATCTTTGAAAGGTAGCAGGTGCATTACATAAACCAAAAGGCATACGTCTATAAGCAAAGGTACCGAAAGGGCAAGTAAGAGTGGTCTTATACTGATCCTCTTTTGACACAGGTATTTGAGAGAAACCAGAATAACCATCTAGAAAGCAAAAATGGGTATGTTTAGATAATCTTTCTAGCATTTGATCAATAAAAGGTAAAGGGTAATGATCTTTTCTAGTAGCTTTATTTAATTTGCGGAAATCAATTACCATCCTATAACCTGTAACAATTCTTTGTGGGATCAGTTCATCTTTATCATTGGGAACAACGGTAATACCTCCCTTCTTTGGGACACAACGGACAGGACTTACCCACTGACTATCAACAACGGGATAAATTATACCTACCTCCAGAAGCTTTAGTATTTCTTTTCTTACCACTTCTTTCATCTTAGTATTTAACCGTCGTTGGTGATCAACAACCGGTTTAGTGTCTTTCTCCAATTTTATCTTGTGTTGGCATAGAGTGGGACTAATGCCCTTAAGGTCATCAAGAGTATATCCAATAGCAGCATGGTGCTTCTTCAGAGTTTTCAATAATTTCTCCTCTTCCTGCTCTGAAAGGTTAGCACTAATAATAACATGATATATCTTATTTTCATCAAGATAAGCATATTTAAGAGTATCAGGTAACGGTTTAAGCTCAAACACGGGATCACCCTTGGGTGGTGGAGGATCCCCTAGAATTTCAATAGGCGAATTGTGTTTCAAAATAGGTCCCTGTTGAAAGAATACTTCATCTATTTCCCTTCTTTCATTCATAAACATATCATTTTCATGGTCTAGCAAATATTGTTCTAAAGGATCCTTACTAGGCAATGATTTAATCCTTACTAGGCAATTCTTTATCATGGGGTTGTCTACGAAATGTAGCAAAGTTAAAGTCATGAGACATATCCCCTAACCCAATTGTAACAATATCCTTTTCGCAATCTATCCTAGCATTAACTGTATTCAAGAAGGGTCGACCAAACATAATTGGACAAAAGTCATCTTGTGTGGAACCAAGAACAAGAAAATCAGCTGGATATTTAACTTTCCCACACAAGACTTCAACATCTCTGACAATCCCAGCTGGTGAAATAGTATCTATATTGGCAAGCTTAATTGTAATATCAATGCCTTCTAACTCAGCAGGTGCAATATCATGCATAATTTCTTCGTATAAAGAATTAGGTATTGCACTCGCTCTAGCACCCATATCACATAAGCCATGATAGCAATGATCTCCTATTTTAACAGAAATAATAGGCATGCCTACAACAGGTCTATGTTTATTTTTAGTATCGGGTCTAGCAATTCTAGCAGCTTCATCACAGAAGTAAATAAAATGCCCATCGATATTATCAGCCAAGAGATCTTTAACCATAGCAATACTAGGTTCAACTTTAATTTGCTCGGGGGGTGTAAGTGATCTAGTATTACTCTTACGAACCACAGTTGAAGCTTTAGCATGATCCTTTATTCTAACAGGGAAAGGTGGTTTCTCAATATAAGCGGTAGGAACAATAGGATCAACATTATAATTGATAGTCTTTTCTTCAACTTTAATCGGTTGAACTACTTTTACTTCAATGGGAGGATGATATTTAAACCACTTCTCCTTAGGGAGATCGACATGAGTAGCAAATGATTCACAGAAAGAAGCTAATATCTCAGAGTCAAGTCCATATTTAGTGCTAAATTCACGGGAAACATCAGTATCCATAAAAGATTTAACACAATCAAACTTAGGTGTCATACTTGACTCCTTACCTTTGTCGAGATCCCAATCTTCAGAGTTGCATTTAATTCTTTCCAATAAATCCTATCTTAATTCAATAGTCTTCATCATAAAAGAACCAGTACAAGAAGTATTGAGCATGGAGCGATTGTTGAGAGAAAGCCGAGCATAAAAATTTTGAATAATAATTTCTCTTGAGAGCTCATGATAGGGGCATGAATATAACATTGACTTAAGCCTCCCCCAACACTACAAAAAAAAGACCCATCCGTGACATTTTGGGCTGAACGAAAAAAAATATGTCATACATATGACACTTCTATGACAATAATTGTGACAAAACCTGGTATCATCATAGATGTGGTGGGCTCCTACTTCTATGACAATAATCATGACAGAAAATGGGCTTTTCATCCTGGACGGGCCAGAGATGTAGCTGCATGATATTCTTTGGGCCGTCCATGACGGAAAAAACCGTGGTAGAAGCGAGGGCGAGGAAAATTTTGGGGAGTTCCCAGTTACGGTGGGTGGTCGGGGTGTCGGTGTCAAAACCGGCGGATCTCGGGTAGGGAGTCCCGAATTATGCGTCTAATGCTAATGGTAATAGGAGACTGGGGACACGATGTTTACCCAGGTTCGGGCCCTGTCGATGGAGGTAATACCCTACTTCCTACTTGATTGATCTTGATGATATGAGTATTACAAGAGTTGATCTACCACGAGATCGTAGAGGCTAAACCCTAGAAGCTAGCCTATGGTATGATTGTTGTTGTTGTGTCCTACGGACTAAACCATCTGGTTTATATAGACACCGGAGGGGGCTAGGGTTACACAGAGTCGGTTATAGAGAAGGAGATCTACATCCAAATCGCCAAGCTTGCCTTCCACGCCAAGAAGAGTCCCATCCGGACACGGGGCGAAGTCTTCAATCTTGTATCTTCATAGGCCAACAGTCCGGCCAAAGTATATAGTCCGACTGTCCGGATAGCCCCTTATCTAGGACTCCCTCAGTAGCCCCTGAACCAGGCTTCAATGACGATGAGTTCGGCGCGTAGATTGTCTTCGGCATTGCGAGGCCGGTTCCATCTCCAAATACTCCAAAATAAATTCCGAACACAAGGACCGTGTCCTGCTCTGCAAGAAAAATTTCGCATACCACCGTAGTGAGAACAATAATCCATGAATCTAATCTCCTGACAGCTCTTCGTAGCGTGACATCACGCCATGGCCCGGCTTTTATTCAAGTCGTTTTCTTTATAACCAGATATCGCACATATTGCGAGGCGGTTCCTTTGGCACGTCTTGTCGAAGCAGAGATCGTGTCCCCCTTATCGCGGGATTCTCATCAATACGGGTGTGGGTAACCCAACCGCACCACCGAATGCGGTGAGTGGGGAACAAGCAGGTTTTATTAGGCAAGCGGGGAGGCGCAGAGTTTCACTGTCCTTATAAAGAGGAAAGGCATCCCCCTTTTCACCCACGCCTTCTCGTTCTGCTCCACTCCCTTTTGCTTGAGCCCTAACACCCAAGCGTTCATCTTCTCCACCATCGAAGGTCCTTCCGAAAATGTCCGAATCCCGAGCAGGAGGCAAGTGGATGGCCTCTACTATCCAGGAGAAGGATATTAAAAAGCTTCGGGAGGCCGGGTACCTGGCCCAGGAGATCGGCCATCGCCTCCCGGCGGCGGGACAGATTGTCCCCACTACGGAGTCCCATGAGAGGGTTGTATTTCTTCCTCATTTTGTCCGCGGGCTCGGGTTTACCCTTCACCCATTCATTCGTGGCATCATGTATTATTATGGGAACAATTTCAACGATCTATCCCCCAATTCCTTCCTCAATATCTCGACGTTTATTGTCGTGTGTGAGGCTTTTCTCCGCCTCGCGCCACACTTCGGCTTATGGCTAAAGATCTTCAATGTGAAACCCAAGGTGGTGAACGGCGAACACGCCGAGTGCGGAGGTGCGATGGTGAGCAGTATGCCCAAGGTCACATGGCTGACAGGTACTTTCAATGATTCTGTCGAGGAATGGCAGCAACAGTGGTTCTATATCACTGAGTCGCACGGCAAAAAGTGGGTTGCAACTCCTGAATTCTGATCCGGAGCCCCCTTGCGGCGTACGTCTTGGCCCGAGAAGGGCTTGAACTGGTCTTCATCTAACGAGCTATCGATGATCCATACATGCGTCAAAGGTATGGAAGATAAGGCCATCCGGCTTGTTGATGTGGTCCAGGTGATGTTGGTCCGCCTGGTTCTTCCCTGTCAGTGCCGAGTCTACAATTTGTGGGAGTATGACCCGACCGAGCACCAGACCCTGCAAGAGCTTTACGGCTCATCGCACAAGGACATCTAGAAGGTGCTTTTTAATTCCGGCAAACCGTGGCCGGACTCCGCCGCCGACCGCGGGTACCAATTGTCCCGCCCTGCGAGTCCGGTGAGTAGTCATTATATCTTGCCCACCCATATGTTTCATTGTTATATCCTGGAGAAGGCGTCCTAACCATGCATCCCACAATCATCTTAGGGATGGACGAACAAGGTAGGGCGGATACATTGCCCAGCCCCGCTACCAGAAGAACCAGCCGGACCACTTCTAACGAAGATGCTGGTCCCGGCGCCTTACAAGGAGCCAAAGAAAGAGGCCCATGAAGAGGCCAAGGAGACCAGGGGCGGCTTGCGTGGTCGCGGGGCTTCAGATACAAAATATGAAGACTCCAATAACCCTCTCTCCTCTGAAGAGGAAGAGGAGGAGCAAGATGAATCCCCCCCCAGGGGGAGGAAAGAAAAGGAGGATGGCCTCCTCATCTTTGGAGCCGAATTGCCTAAGAGGGGAAAGACTCCCCTGCCAGAGGCATCCACTATGGCTACGGACAGCAGCTCGGAGTGGGATCCCAGGGCCCAGCCCCTGGAAAATTCATAAGTGCACAAAATCCGAACACGTCTATGCTTCCCGGATTATCAAGGCACAAATAAATTAACTGGTGCCATACTTTTTGCCGCCTGGCCAGGTCTCATGCTGAACAGTCCTCGTCAGAGGATTCGTTGGGCTCAAATGCCCTTGAGAGCGAGACACCTCCGAGGGCCCCTTCCTCGAAGCTCGAACATGACACCGAGGTGTCATCCCAAAAGGAGCTAAACCAGGAGGGACATACCTCAGGGGCCGGATACACGGGAGCGGCGGCTCCACTGAGTGCCGATGGTGGGGGCGATATTAGATTCGGCCCGCAGTCGGACACAGCTCCAGAGACCAGGGGCGACTCCGGACCAGGGCGACCTCTGCCCAACCAGAGGTGCGGGCAGCTTATTGATATTGCTAAAGAGCGCTTCCATCGTTGATGAACATCGCTCCCTTATGGGTGTGGTTATTGAGAAGATTCAGGCCGCTGAAAGTGGACTGAATGAATCCTGCATCAGCCTTATGAAAGTCTTGGAGGTAAGTTTTTTAGGAGATTTGTCATAGTGTAGATAGTAGCCCCTAATACATATCCGCTGAAAGGAGGAACCGGACAGGGAATCAAATTCCCGTCCTAAGGAGACTCAATGACATGCATCTTTTTCTTTTATAAACAGGCATCTGCAGTGACTGCTGTCGTGGATCTAAGTGTGACAGTAGAGTGGGGGATAGGTATGGAGAGGCAAGGTCCTAGCTATGGAGAGGTTGTAAACACAAGAGGTGTACGAGTTCAGGCCCTTCTCGGAGGAAGTAACAGCCCTACGTCTCGGAGCCCGGAGGCGGTCGAGTGGATTATGTGTATATGGATTACAGGGTGCCGAACCCTTCTGCCTGTGGAGGGGGGTGGCTTATATAGAGTGTGCCAGGACCCCAGCCAACCCACGTAATGAAGGGTTTAAGGTTCATTAAGTCCGGGGCGTTACTGGTAATGCCCCACATAAAGTGTCTTTACTATCATAAAGTCTACTTAATTACAGACGGTTACAGTGCAGAGTGCCTCTTGACCTTCTGGTGGTCGAGTGAGTCTTCGTGGTCGAGTCCTTCAAGTCAGTCGAGTGAGTCCCTCGTAGGTCGACTGGAAGGTGATCTCTTCTAAGGGTGTCCTTGGGCAGGGTACTTAGATCAGGTCTGTGACCCTACCCTAGGTACATGACTCCATCATTAGCCCCCGAATGGATTGAGGCTCGAGTGATGAAGGAGTTGATGTTGTTTCCGATTAGCCTTCGCATACTGGTCGTGCGTTGTTTTGAAAAAAATCTCTTTGTTGATAGTGAGCAACTTTTCTTCAGTCGACTCAATCCATTCTTTTCCTTCGCCGAGTGAACTTTTGGACTTCGCCGATTTCCGAGCGACGGATCGCAGGGATTCCCGCGTTTGGCAGACCGATCTGCCGTTCGCGGATTCCGCGGGATGCGAAATTTGGGGAAGCGTGCGACGCGGGGCAGACCGCGGTGTTCGGACGGGACAGGGCATAGACGCCTCGATCCCCGCGCTGCTTTTTTCGCCACGTATCGCGTCCGCGTAACTGTTCAGGATATGATTAGATCAACCAGGCCCACCTGTCATCCACTCGGAAGGGATCTTATAAATGCGCCCGGCAAGGGTTTTTTGAACAGTGCCACAGCATTCTCCCTCTGTTCCCTTCGTCTCCGCCCAACGCGCTCGCTCTCGCCTCCGCACAACTTCTCCTCGCGCGTCCCGCCGGCAGCCATGGTCAAGGAGAAGACGACGGCGTTGGAACGCGCGAAGAAGGCATCGGCGATGGAGAAGGCGAAGGGGAGATCCACCAGTCGTGGCGGGTCTTCGTCTAGATCTCGCCTGCCGAAAGGCTGGGTCCAGGGAGATTGGATCCAGTCGACCATCACGGAGAAGGATCTCCTCGACATGGCCAACGAGGGCCTGATCCCTCATGGAGCTGCGAGGCTTCCGGGGAAAGAGTGGCAGCCCCAGCCGGAAGAGGGTGAGTGCGTGCTTCTGGCTACCCATGTCGACCGCGGATTTTCTTTCCCGCCGAGCATTTTCTTCCGTGGTTTCTTGAACTTCTTTGGAGCGCAACTCCACCACTTCACCCCGAATTCTATCGCCTATCTTGCCGCGTTTGTGTCTATGTGTGAGAGTTTCCTGGGTTGTCGACCGCATTGGGGTTTGTTCAAGCACATATTCATGTGTCTCTCTCAGACCGTGAAGAAGGCGAGCCTAGGCGACAAAAAAACCCGAGTTGTCCAAATGTGTGGGGTCTGGGGATCCAGGTGAGGAACAAGAGCACCTTCCCAGCCATGACATTTCCCGAGTCAGTCAGAGGCTGGCAGTCGACCTGGTTCTACTGCCAGGATCAGTCAACGCCGGGGCAGTCGAGTGGACTCCCTCAGTTCACCATGGGCCGAGTGAACAAGCCCTCCTCTCTGAAGTTGATTCCGAAGGAGAAAGCTGACGTGAAGTTGCTGATGGAGCGTGTAGTTCAGTTGGTTCGGGAGGGAGTGACGGGTATGGATCTCCTGGAGGTTTTTCTTAGGCGTCGTATCCAGCCTCTTCAGTTCCGGAGCCATTGCATGTGGTTGTACTGCGGGACTGAGGATGTGACTCGGGTCAATCCAGAAGCAGTCGACGATGCCACTCTAGAAAGGTGGATGGCCGCTGTTACTGGGAACAAGGATAACCCTCACAGAGCCAGAAGGATTCCTCCACTCGACTGCCACAGTGATCCAAACAAGGTATGTCTGCTCCACTTCCCATTGTATTCTCGTCACATTTATTTCTGTTTTCTCTGCCGATCGGTCGACTGATCTTTGTCTTGATGTCTATCAGGCCCTCACTAAGCTGTACTCGATGCCCAATGGAGCACAGGCTCCGACCGAGGAGGGAGAAGCGAGCGGGGGCGAGAGCCAGGAGGAGGAGTGGGACTCGGACGCCGCTGAGGATGATGATGATGATGATGACGATGATGATGATGACGATGAGGACGAGGAAGAGGAGGAGGAGGAGGAGGTCGCACCACCGCGCTCGGAAAGGCGGTCGAAACTTGTCCATGACCCTGCGACTGAACGTGGCAAGGGGGTTGCGACTGTTACACAGTCGACCAAGCGCCCTCGGACCACCTCTCCGGCGCCGACTGAAAAGGCATCGAAGCAGCCCAGGGCGGCCCTGTCAAAGCCGACCAAGCTCCTGCCGAAGATGAAGGTGTCCATCCCCACCATATCAGGGTAATCATGCTGCTTGAGTCTTCTTGTTTTGTGCGAACATTATCTCTGGTTGGCGCTGGAGTTAGTCGACTGACTCTTTGGAGTTGCAGTGCTGCTACTTCTGAGACCTCAGCCCGGGCTGACGACCATGAGATGGAGGACGCAGCAACCTTAGAACCTGGTACTATACTCTTAACACCGTTTCTAGTCGACTGACTCATGATCTCTAATTCTGATTCTTTTCTGTAGCTCCATCCAATGTTGTTATCACTCTCCCTGATGATGATGAAGATGAGGAACCGCTGAAGCCCAGAAGGAGTAGGAAAGCCTCTGCCGGCAGGGTGTCCCAGGATGTGACGGTGCCTGAGACTCTGGTCGCGGAGGAGGAGAACACCACTCGACACAATGTGTCCTTCGCAGATCCACTGACGAGTGCTCTGCAGCCCTCCCTCTTCACGACGCACCACGTCCCAGAGGACCAAGCTGGCGCCGCGAAGGAGGCGATACGCCAGGCAGGGATCATGATGGAGCAGTTGAAGACCATCCGGGATGCGAGCCAGGCAGCTTACGACGCCAGTTCCGCCCTTCAAAGCAATGTTCAGGTCAGTCGACCACCGCTTGTTTTCTTTCCAGAATTTATAGTAATCACCCACTAGGTGTGTCGATTTAAACTCCGTGATAGCGGGGGCACGCTGAGTGCACCCGCTGGCTGTAGTCCCCAAGGCTAAGGTCGACTGCTGGCATTCGGCCTTAGGCTTTATAAGTTCAGTCTTTCCGTCATTCGACTATGGCAACTGGATTTCGCAAACCGGCGGGGGCACGCTGAGTGCACCCACTGGGTGTAGTCCCCGAGACTGTGGTCGACTGCTTGCAGTCGATTACAGTCTTAAACAATACATCTTGTTTTTTTTTGAGGTTGACTGGTCGACTCTGTCTTCAACAGGATTAGTGGGGGCACGCTGAGTGCACCCACTGGGTGTAGTCCCCGAGACTACGGTCGAATGCTTGTATTCGGCTGTAGTCTTAGAAACGCATGATTTTTCCTTTTTCACTCGGAAGTGAATTATCTTTGACATTTAGTCGATTGATTCTTCGCAGAGATCTTGTGACCTTGCGGCTCGCTACACTGAGCTGGAAAACAAACACATTCAGCTCGAGCTGGATTTGAAGCTGGCTCAGGAGAATCTGACGAAGGCAAAGGAGGAGACCAAAGGTATGTTTGGTGAGATCTCGACGACTGCTTTTTCCCTTTACTTGTTTCAAAATCTGATCTTGCTGTAACTTGCAGGTAAGGTGAAGGAGGCCCAACAGAAAAAAGACCTTGAACTAGCTGAGAGGATCAAGCTTGCCAACGAGAAGTTAGCTTCAGTCACCAAGCTTGAACAAGAAAATACCAATCTGAAAGCTGCTCTTGAGAAGAAAAATGATCTGGAGGCCTTCCTGAGTGGTCTTGCCCAGAAGCTGTTCCTTACGCTTGAAGGTAAACCTTTATGCTCAACAACAATTTTCAACTGTGATTTTTCCATTCGACCATTGCCTTGACTCGGTGATCGCCCTTGCAGAATTTTGTCAAGACTTTGAAGAAGAGACTAGCCGGCTGGAACCAAACCTTGACCCTGTCAATTCTCCGGTGAACGACGAAGTTGCCATGAATGTTTTCCGACTGGAGTCCCGTGTTGCAGCTGTCGTGGACTATCTTGCAAGGCTGAAGGTCGCCACATCTCGCATCGACTCAACGCTCTGGCCCAGGGAGACACTCCAGAACGACCTCGAGTCGCTGGTGGCTCGCTTGAACACGGTCCCGGGTGGAGTGCAGGAGTGGAAAAAGTCCTCGGCTCGGTGTGGTGCAGATGTTGCTCTGTGTCTGGCCCGAGTCCACTGCAAAGATGCCCGAGAAGACAAGCTGGCGGCCCTCCGGGTGGCCAACACCAAGAAACACGACTTCAGGTCCTTTATGGAAACTTTCATTGCTGCTGCCACTCGGATCGCAGACGGAATTGATCTTGATGAGTTTGTTGCACCTTCCAGCCCTCCACAGGAGGAGTAAAAAACTTCTTTTAAGCTCGACGCTTTAAATTTGCCTCGGTATGCCGAGTGGAGTTGTAACCGATAAACCTTAACAGGCTTAGCGCCTGAGCACTTTCGGTTCCTTTAGGTGTCGTTCCGAACTTGAATTTGATGTTTGAATATGATTGCTTTTGGCTTGAAATGTCTTTTGCAGGTTCAAAGCAAGACGCTCACTGCAGTCGACTTATTCCTTAATCCACTTAGGCGAGCACTGGGCTGCAGCTAAGTCCCTGAGTGAGAGGTTTGCTCTTCACTCGGTAGGATTTTTATATCTTAGGCGAGCACTGGGCTGCAGCTAAGCCCCCGAGTGAGAGGTTTGCTCTTCACTCGGTAGGATTTTTTATATCTTAGGCGAGCACTTGGACTGCAGCTAAGCCCCCGAGTGAGAGGTTTGCTCTTCACTCGGTAGGATTTTTATATCTTAGGCGAGCACTGGGCTGCAGCTAAGCCCCCGAGTGAGAGGTTTGCTCTTCACTCGTTAGGATTTTTTATATCTTAGGCGAGTACTTGGACTGCAGCTAAGCCTCCGAGTGGAAGTCTGGCTTACCACTCGGTAGGATTTTTATAACTTAGGCGAGTACTTGGACTGCAGCTAAGCCTCCGAGTGGAAGTCTGGCTTACCACTCGGTAGGATTTTGGTAACTTAGGCGAGTACTTGTACTGCAGCTAAGCCTCCGAGTGGAAGTCTGGCTTACCACTCGGTAGGATTTTTATAACTTAGGCGAGTACTTGGACTGCAGCTAAGCCCCCGAGTGGAAGTCTGGCTTTCCACTCGGTAGGATTTTATTTAATCTTAGGCGAAACGGATTCGCAGCTAAGCCTCCGAGTGGGAGTCTGGCTCACCACTCGGTAAGGATTTTTACAAACTGAGGCGAAACGGATTCGCGGCTAAGTCACCCACTGAGGGGAAAATTTTATTGGACAAAAATAAAAAGTGACAAAAATTATGGAGGAACTATGACACTATTATTTTGAAATCCATGAACTACAGGAGTACTTTATTGCAACTCATCCGAGTGATAAACTTAAGTGTAGAATGGGCGGAGTAGTTCCGCGTTCCAAGCTCGGGGCTCGTCTATATTATGTTCGACGTTGTAAAGACGGTACGCCCCGTTGTGGAGAACTTTGGTGATGATGAAGGGTCCTTCCCAAGAAGGAGCAAGCTTGTGTGGTTTCTTCTGATCCACTCGGAGAACTAAATCTCCTTCCTGGAAGGCTCGACCCCTCACATTTCTGGCGTGGAAACGACGCAAATCCTGTTGGTAGATGGTCGATCAGATCAGAGCCATCTCCCTTTCTTCCTCTAAAAGGTCGACTGCGTCCTGCCGCGCTTGTTCAGCTTCTGCTTCGTTGTAGATCTCAACTCGAGGAGCATTGTGGAGAAGATCACTCGGCAAGACTGCTTCAGCTCCGTAGACCAAGAAGAATGGAGTTCTTCCGGTCGACCGATTAGGTGTGGTCCGCAGTCCCCAAAGCACCGAGGGAAGTTCGTCGACCCAAGCTCCAGCTGCATGCTTGAGATCACGCATCAGTCGGGGTTTCAATCCCTTGAGAATCAGGCCATTGGCTCGCTCTGCTTGTCCATTCGTCTGCGGATGGGCGACCGAAGCGTAGTCGACTCGTGTGCCTTGAGAGTTGTAGAAATCCCTGAATTCTTCCGAGTCAAAGTTCAACCCATTATCCGTAATGATGTTGTGCGGGACTCCATATCTAAATATCAGTTCCCTGATGAAGCTAACAGCAGCACCGGCGTCAAGGTTCTTGATTGGTTTAGCCTCAATCCACTTGGTGAACTTGTCGACTGCCACCAGTACATGCGTGAAGCCACTTCGCCCTGTTCTCAAAGGACCGACCATGTCCAACCCCCATACTGCGAAAGGCCAGACGAGTGGAATGGTCTTCAGAGCTGATGCAGGCTTGTGCGACATATTCGAGTAGAACTGACATCCCTCGCACTTATCCACTATTTCCTTTGCCATCTCATTCGCCTTTGGCCAGTAAAATCCGGCTCGGTATGCTTTGGCCACGATGGTCCGAGAGGACGCATGATGACCACAGGTTCCCGAGTGGATATCATTAAGGATGATTCGACCTTCTTCTAGTGTTATGCACTTCTGACCAACTCCAGTCGCGCTTTCTCTATATAGTTGTCCTTTGATTACGGTAAAGGCTTTAGATCGACGGACGATCTGTCGAGCCTCTTCCTCCTCCTCCGGGAGCTCTTTTCTCAGGATATACGCGATATACGGAACTGTCCAGTCGGGAATGACCGCCAAGACCTCCATGACCAAGTCGACTACTGCTGGGACTTCAACCTCAGTCGGGTCTGTGGCACTCTTGGGCTGTGGAGCTTCTTCGGTGAAAGGGTCTTCTTTGACTGACGGAGTGCGTATATGCTCCAAGAACACACCACTCGGAATGGCCCCTCTCTTGGAACCTATCTTTGCTAGATCATCAGCTGCATGGCCATTTCACTCGGCGTCCGTCGCCTGATGGTCTATGGCGATTCAGACCGAGTGAAATGGCCATGCGCAATCCGTATAAGAGGGCCTCGTACTCTGCCTCATTGTTGGAGGAATCAAAGTGAATCTGGAGCACATATCTGAGCTTATCTCCTCTGGGGGAAACTAGGACAACCCCAGCACCGGAACCATTCAACATCTTAGAGCCATCAAAAAACATGGTCCAATGCTCCAAGTGAACTTTAGTCGGATGTTGCTGTTCAATCCACTCGGCGAGGAAATCTGCTACTGCCTGGGACTTAATGGCTTTATTTGCTTCAAACTTGATATCAAGGGGAAGAAGTTCAATCGCCCATTTCACCACTCGACTAGTTGCATCTCTGTTGTGCAGAATCTCTGATAGTGGAGCGTCGCTGACGACTGTGATGGAATGATCAGAGAAATAATGAGCAACCTTCTTTGTGGTCATGTATATTCCATACACAAGCTTCTGATAATGAGGATATCTCTGCTTGGATGGAGTTAAGACTACAGACAAATAATACACTGGGCGCTGAACTTGGAAAGCTTTTCCTTCTTCTTCCCACTCGACCGTAAGCACTGTACTGACGACTTGTCCTGTGGCTGTGATATAAAGCAACAGAGGCTCTTTGTTGATTGGAGCAGCAAGCACCGGCTGGGTGGAGAGCAGAGCTTTTAGCTCGAAAAACGCTGCATCAGCTTCTGGAGTCCACTCGAACTTGTCTGCCTTCTTCATCAATCGGTAAAGAGGCAATGCCTTTTCGCCGAGTCGTGAGATGAATTGACTTAATGCGGCCAAGCATCCAGTAAGCTTCTGGACATCGTGCACTCGCACAGGGCGTTTCATTCGGAGAATAGTGCCGATCTTTTCTGGATTAGCGTCGATCCCTCGCTCGGAAACGAGAAAACCGAGTAACTTGCCACCAGGAACTCCGAATGTGCACTTTGATGGATTGAGCTTGATATCATACCTTCTGAGGTTGGCAAATGTTTCGGCGAGGTCAGCGAGCAGGTCGGAACCTTTTCGTGACTTGACGACGATATCATCCATATACGCTTCCACATTCCGACTGATTTGAGTGAGTAGACACTTCTGAATCATTCGCATAAATGTGGCTCCGGCATTCTTGAGGCCGAATGGCATGGTGATATAGCAAAAGCACCCAAATGGAGTGATGAAAGCTGTTTTCACCTCGTCGGGTCCGTACAGACGGATCTGGTGGTACCCGAAGTAGGCGTCTAGAAAAGACAATCTCTCGCATCCCGCGGTCGAGTCAACAATTTGATCTATGCGAGGGAGAGGAAAATGATCTTTCGGGCAGGCCCGGTTGATGTGCTTGAAATCAATGCACATTCGGAGCGATTTGTCCTTCTTGGGAACCATGACGACATTAGCGAGCCACTCGGAGTGGTATATCTCTCGGATAAATCCTGCCGCCAACAGTCGAGCCACTTCCTCACCAATGGCTTTTCTCTTCTGGACGGCGGACCGCCGAAGATGCTCTTTGACTGGTTTTGCTGATGAGTCGACACTTAGGCGATGCTCAGCCAGTCCCCTGGGAACACCTGGCATGTCAGCGGGCTTCCATGCAAAAATGTCCCAGTTCTCACGGAGGAACTGGATGAGCGCTTCTTCCTATTTCGGGTCGAGTGTTGTGGAGATGTGGGTCGGGGCTGCGTCGGGGTCGGTCGGGTGAATGTGAACAGGCTTCGTCTCACCGGACGACTGAAATGAAGATTCTGTGGCGGGTTTCTTGGATCGCAGCAAATCACTCGGATCTGCGTTTTGCTTGTATTCTTCAAACTCGACCGCTGTCACCTCGGAATCAGCAATCTTTGAGCCCTTCTGAAAGCACTCTTCTGCCTTTTTCCGATCACCGGTGACAGTGATCACTCCTTTGGGGCCGGGAATCTTCAATTTGAGGTACACGTAACATGGTCGAGCCATGAACCGTGCATAAGCTGGTCTCCCCAAAATGGCATGATATGCACTCTGAAAATCCACGACCTCAAACGTCAACTTCTCTTTGCGAAAATGTTTCGAATCACCAAACACCACGTCCAGAGCTATTTGGCCGAGTGACTCGGCTTTCTTCCCTGGTATAACTCCATGAAAGCTCATGTTACTGGTGCTCAGTCGGGACATCGGAATGCCCATTCCTTTCAGTGTGTCTGCATACAACAAATTCAGCCTGCTACCACCGTCCATCAGCACTTTTGTCAGTCGAGTGCCTTCGACAACTAGATCGACCACCAGAGCTTGCCTCCCAGGGGTGGCAATATGAGTCGGGTGATCAGATTGGTCGAATGTGATGGGTGTTTGGGACCATCTCAGATAATTTGCTTTTGCTGGGGTAACCATGTTCACCTCGCGGTTAATGACTTTCAATCGACTCTTGCTTTCCACATCTGCAAAGATCATCAGAGTGGAGTTGACATGCGGATATCCTTCCTCACTGTCCTCCTTGTCTTCGGCCTTGTCCGACTCCTTTTCCTTGTCTTTAGACTGTTTTCCTTGAAACTGCTGGATCAGGAGTCGACATTGGCGAGTGGTATGCTTTGGGTAAATGATATTCCCCTCTTCGTCTTTCTTCGTGTGGATATGACACGGCATATCCATCACGTCGTTCCCTTCTTTATCCTTTACCTTCTTAGGGTTCCAGGATCCTTTTGGTTTCCCTTTAAACTTTCCATGAGTCACGGCCAGAGCCTCTCCAGGAGCTGCCGGTTCAGCCTTCCGCTTCTATTTCCGACTGGTGTTTCCCTTCTCCGACTGGCTCGGCTTGTGCTTGCCGCTTCGGAGTCGGTCTTCTTCTTCACCGTTGGCGTACTTGGTAGCAATTTCCATCATCCGACTCAAGGTCATGTCACCGGTTCGACCAAATTTCAAACTCAATTCTCTGTTCTTGACACCATCCTTGAAGGCGCAGACTGCCTGATGATCAGACACATTCTCCATAGTATGGTGCAAAGTGATCCATCTCTGAATATACTCCCTGAGGGTCTCATTGGTCTTCTGCACGCAGAGTTGCAGCTCCGTCAATCCAGCCGGTCGCTTGCAAGTTCCTTCAAACTTTCTGACAAACACTCGGGACAGATCTTCCCAAGTGTAAATACTGCTAGGAGGTAACTGATTCAACCACGCTCTGGCAGAACTTTCCAACATGAGGGGCAAATGCTTCATGGCCACCTCGTCATTCCCACCACCAATCTGAACTGCCACTCGGTAGTCCTCAAGCCAAGTTTCAGACTTAGACTCACCGGTGAACTTGCTGACTCCTGTTGCCAACCTGAAATTGGGAGGAATCACTGCGGCTCTGATAGCTCTGCTGAAACATTCCGGACTAGAAACGTGCACTCGACTGCTCGTGGGCGCATCTCTGTCGAGTCCACCTCGATGGGCTCTGTTCCGGTCGACCAAGCCTTGCACGATAATGGATCGCGCGTCGAAGCCTGGTTCTCTGGGGTCGACTGGAACTCTTCGCCCCGCACTGAGCTGACGTCTGTCATCTTGCTGCCGAGGAGCGTAAGACCCACCCCTCGGAGGGGAAGTGGGCACTCGACGCCTATCATCTCGGTCGTGTCGGTCTCCATATTGGTCTCGCCGATTCTCGCGCCCTTCACGCCGCGGAGGCGATCTGGGACTGTGAGCCGACTGAACCGTATTCGCAGCGACGGATTGACTGTGAATTCTGTTGCGCGACTGCGACACGACTGAATTCTGATCTCCTGCTGCCCAGAGCAGATCCCTGATCTGCATCAAGCCTCTGCCAGCTTCCGATTGAGAGGGCTGGATGGACTCTGCTATACGGGTCGCAACTGCTAAATTCTGGATTGGGGTTCGATATACCTGAGTCGGCGGGAAGAGTTGACGTCGATTGGCGTCGGGAACTCGTTGCCGTGCGCGCTCGTCGAGTGCTCGCTGAAGATTCTCCAGGCAAGCGCGTTCGGCCAAATTGGCAAACGTGCCTCCTCCAAGGCGCGAGCCTCGGGGGTTTCTCCTGCGATGGGAGTATGCAGGGCATCCATGTTCCTGCGGCGAAGTTCCTCTCTTTGCAGAGAGTCGAGTGGCTCGGGCTGGTACTCTTCGTGGTCTCGTGCGGGGTCGCCTCCGTCGCCTGCCCCACCATCACGGGCGAAGCCAGGAGGGCTGCGAGGCCCGTCGACCATCAGGATTTCCGCCGCTGGATCACTGCTATCGCATTCGGATGCAGTCTCTACGGAGTCAGTCGACAGATCGAACAGGCCATAGAGAGACTCGTCGGGCTCGATTACCGCAACTTGGGTGGTGGCCATCTGGCGAGCCACCGCGTGTCTCACCCACCGCTGAAGCCTCGACCGACCCGAGCGCTTGCGCTGGCGGGAGACCGGGAGGGTGGTCGATAGGGGAGTCGACCGATATGGGGTCGACGGTTGCCGCAGAAGAACAACGCGGACACATGCGCGAAAATGCGTCGCACCGCGGACGGGGAGCGCATCGATGTCGAGTGGAGCCTCCTGGAGCCAGGCGGAGTCGTCGGCGACGAAGGTGAGAGCACCGAGACGAATCTCTCGACCCTCGACCAAAACCCCAGCAGCTACCATGATGAAAGTACTCGGAAGAATCGCAACTTCTCCACAAAATCGCTAAAACACCTGCCCCACGGTGGGCGCCAACTGTCGTGGATCTAAGTCTGACAGTAGAGTGGGGGGTAGGTATGGAGAGGCAACATCCTAGCTATGGAGAGGTTGTAAACACAAGAGGTGTACGAGTTCAGGCCCTTCTCGGAGGAAGTAAAAGCCCTACGTCTCGGAGCCCGGAGGCGGTCGAGTGGATTATGTGTATATGGATTACAGGGTGCCGAACCCTTCTGCCTGTGGAGGGGGGTGGCTTATATAGAGTGCGCCAGGACCCCAGCCAACCCACGTAATGAAGGGTTTAAGGTACATTAAGTCCGGGGCGTTACTGGTAACGCCCCACATAAAGTGTCTTTACTATCATAAAGTCTACTTAATTACAGACCGTTGCAGTGCAGAGTGCCTCTTGACCTTCTGGTGGTCGAGTGAGTCTTCGTGGTCGAGTCCTTCAAGTCAGTCGAGTGAGTCCCTCGTAGGTCAACTGGAAGGTGATCTCTTCTAAGGGTGTCCTTGGGCAGGGTACTTAGATCAGGTCTGTGACCCTACCCTAGGTACATGACTCCATCAACTGCCGCCTCTCATACTGCGGAAGTATCCGGACTGAAGCAGAGTCTGGAGCGGACCGAAGAAGAACTTGGCCGGGTGAAGAAGCAGTTGGAGGATAATCAAGGTATGTTGAAAACCTTGTTGAGTTTAGCACAATTAAGTAGGCGTGCCTAATGAGGGTATGTATATATTGCGTGCTCTAGGGGCGAATGCCGAAATTGAGGCATTGAAGAAGGCTGTTGTTGGTGTCAAAACCGGCGGATCTCGGGTAGGGGGTCCCGAACTGTGCGTCTAGGCGGATGGTAACAGGAGACAAGGGACACGATGTTTTACCCAGGTTCGGGCCCTCTTGATGGAGGTAAAACCCTACGTCCTGCTTGATTAATATTGATGATGTGTGTTGCAAGAGTAGATCTACCACGAGATCAAGGAGGCTAAACCCTAGAAGCTAGCCTAAGGTATGATTGTTGTTCGTCCTACGGACTAAAGCCATCCGGTTTATATAGACACCGGAGAGGGCTAGGGTTACACAGAGTCGGTTACAATGGTAGGAGATCTACATATCCGTATCGCCAAGCTTGCCTTCCACGCCAAGGAAAGTCCCATCCGGACACGGGACGAAGTCTTCAATCTTGTATCTTCATAGTCTTGGAGTCCGGCCGATGATGATAGTTCGGCTATCCGGACACCCCCTAGTCCAGGACTTCCTCAGTAGCCCCCGAACCAGGCTTCAATGACGACGAGTCCGGCGCATATATCGTCTTCGGCGTTTGCAAGGCGGGTTCTCCTTCATGTTCCATGTGTTTGCCGGATAGTGTCCGGTTGCTTCATAAATGTTGCGCTCCTTGGCTTCCACATCCAATAATGGCCTTCTTCCGCGTGTTGTACGAATGCGAAAAGCCAGGGTATTCTTGCATTTTACCCCCTAGCTGTACGAATAAGCTGCCTATAAGAGAGGCAAGGATCCAGATCCAAATCACACCATCCTCCTTCTGCAAGTACTCATCGAGGCGCATCTGACAAAAAATCCATTCCAACATGGATAGTCGACGCGGCTCCTCCTCTCGCGCTCCCAGTCCTCCGCCAGGAGATTGGAGGAGATGCTCAGTCCCGCATAGCGAGTTAGTGACGCTCCAAGCAGAGGGATACCTTCCCCCAGCCTTTATGGTTCCGGTTCGAGCCAGACTGGCCACCTACAAGGGTGGGAAGCAGGTGGAGAGCATCCCCAATCCCTCCAAAGGAGAGCGGGTATGCTTCGTCCCCTACTTAATAAGGGGACTCGGATTTCCCATACATCCATTTCTCCGGGGGCTCCTGGAGTTCTATGGACTCCAACTTCACCACCTCACGCCTGCCTCCATTTTGCACATCGCGGGCTTTGTAGCTCTTTGCGATCTGTTCTTGGGCATCGAGCCCCATTTTGCGCTGTGGAAGAGACTATTTTGCCTCGTACCCCGTTCTCACGAGGGGTCGATATATCAAGTGGGCGGAGCCGAAATATGGCGCATCGCCGGGACCGGATATCTATCCGGAACCCCGAAGAAGGCGTCCGAAGACTGGCCTTCGGAGTGGTTCTATATGGAAGACGCTCCACTACCGGATCCAGTTCGGATCGGCCTCCCGGAGTTTAGCAACGCTCCTCTGAAGAAACGCCTGAGTTGGCGCCCACGGAGCCCTCAATGGGAAGATGACAGGAGCGTCCACTATCTGATGGGCCGGATACGGTTACTAGCCCATTCCGGATTAACCATGATTGGAGTCATGGCCACATGCATTATGCGAGGGGTGCAGCCGCTCCAATATAGGGGCCACCCCTTGTGGGATTTCAACGGGGAGAAGGACGCCACCCATCATGGCCGCACGGGGCCGGGATCGTCCGCCGATCTGGTGAAGATCCTGTCCGGCTTGTCCAAGGGGGAGAAGGAGGACTTCCTCCGCACGAGTCCATTGAATGGATTCTCCATGAATAACCCTCGGAGCTGGGTAAGCGGACGTTTATATATCTGATCCGTGCTTTCAAAGATAAGTGTTTTACTTTATGATTTCGACGCAGGAACTACACCGGGATGTGGAGGGCATAGAAAGCCCAACTCCACAACCCGAGGATCTGGGAAGATCCCTTGATCCAGCCTCCGAAGAGGATCCGGATATAAAGGTGGAATTGGTTGACGGGGTGTTCCACCAGCTCAGCATGGACAATGCTTTAGTCGCCATTACGGCTGACTACTCCGGTTTATGTCCGGCTTCCCAGGTGAGTACGACCAAAGTCCTGACACCGTTACTTTTTTAATGCTTATTTCTGACCATAGTGTACCAATGGTGCTTCGCAGGAGGTGCCTTCACGGCGCGAAGCCGAGCCCGCGGAGACTGATCAAACAAGGTCAGTGCGGCCTAGCAGGCGGAAGAGGAGTGCAGCGCAAATCGAAACGTCGCCGCAAAGGTATGGTGCACCATTGTCTTTTAAGGGAAAGACTCCTGGGAGGTATATTAATGCTCATGATTCTTCCAGGAGAAAGAGCGCTCGCCGGACTGAGTCCGGAGAGGGTGCCAACCAAGCCTCCGCCAGCCAGACTCCAACACCTTGTCCGGAGGGGGAGGCGAGCGTAAGGCATGAGCCGGATGCTCCTCCAACGGAGGATGCCGACAGGTTGTCCGCCACCAGGTCTGAGGTGGAGAGCGCCATGAATCATAGGCGTCGTCGGACAGTTCTTTGTGACGCGTGTTTCTCCCCAGAGGCGTTGAATGCCTTTAATGCGGGAGATGCGCACCTCCGTGCTGCTCAAGATGGTTTAACCAGAGCCACGGAGCAGTATGTAAAAGACATACGGGTGAGGAATTTTAATAGTTATATATGCTAGTATCCCCTGAGACTTAAAATAGTTAAACTAACTAATTTAAGGATCATTTGTTATGCAGGATCTTACCGAGAAGAATACCCACCTGTCCCAGGAGCTTCAAGAATGCAAGGCCCAACTTGAGGCCGCACTAGCCGCTGCCGGGGGAGCCACGGAGACCCCCTCTGGTAATTCATATTTTGAAAAGAGAAGTAGTTTATGAAGTGCGGTATGTGTGTATAGTCTGACAATAATATTGCAGAGGGTGCCGGACTAGATCCGGACAAGCAACATATGCTGCGCTAGTTGAAGGCCGGCGAGAAGGTGCTTATGAGGGTGCAGCAGGAGAGGAACAAACTCCAAGATGCCAACACCCAGCTGGGCAAAGAACTAAAAGATGTCCGGGTCCAGCTGTCTAACTCCGTAAAGGAGAATCGGAGGCTTGGTCGCGGCATTTATAGTAAGTGCTTGAGCAAACTCTTTTGAAAAGAAGAGTTCGGCGAGGAAGTCGATTGACAGAAATGTGTCTGTAGGTGTGCTCACGGGTTGTCCGGCGGAGGAGATGCCTGGTTCCACGGGAGACCCTCTTCCCGAGCTGCTGCAACTGCACGAACGTGTTCGGCAGGCGATGAGCAGCGTCGTTCAGGCCTTATGGCCTTCCATCTCCCTACCCGAGGGTCTTGGAGGGCTTGCTGAGAAGCTTTAGGGAGTATGGCAGTGTCTCCATCTGTGGAAGATATCGGCCTGCCGTCAAGGCGCCAGGGAGGCCTGGGCCATGGTGAAGTCACGGTACCCGAAGGCTGACCCAAACCACATGGTCGAGGTCGGACCTGTGGGGCCCGATGGGAAGGAGATCCCTGTGTGCTTGATGTACAGCCAAGTAGAGTTGGCCGCGAAATATTCCCAACAGGACTGTAAATTAGACAGCCTGTTAGATGGGATTGAAGAGGAGTACAATCAGTCAGCTTGACGATGTAATTTTAAAATGACATATAGAATGCCTTCTAGCCGGATTGTAGATCGTTTGTCTTTGCGGACCTTTTCGCTTCAACCTTGGGACCCAACAGTCCGGAGTGTGTCCGAATACCCTTACGGTTATAAAAGAACCGGGGCATGCATGGAGACAAGGCGTAGGGGTCATAATTGCTTTATCAGACAAGTGCCCAACTAGCTATGTTATATTACATGGTTAGTAAGAAACATCTTCCAGGGAGAATAGTTCCGTTAAGGGTTGCTTTCCCTGGGAGGCATGCCCTAAAGTGCATGTCCGGACTGCGAAAATAGCAGAAAAAGCATCTGGGGGCAGATAAATAAGTAAGTAATAAATCATCTTTCAGGTCACCGACCGAATATTCCCTTAAGAACGCTAGCCTTCGGCTTCACCCAGTCTGAGGTACACATCCGGCTGACCCGGCAGTAACAATCACAGAGGTGCTCCCTTTACCTCCTAGCCGAACAATCGAGAATGTAGGGCTAAGCATAGGAGCCAGGAAACCCGGCTTGGCCAAAACTGAAGTCATATCGATGCATATAATGGTGATCAAAAAGGCACATGCGGAAGTGTGACACATGTGTTGGGCATGAAGCCCATATAAATAAGCTTCTGTTAAAGAAGCCCCCAGGTATAACGAGTGCGAGTAGCACATCGAGTGAGTGCGAACAAAGTGCAGATCAGCCCTAAAGAGGCTTGTACTGAAAGAGGGAGGAAAAAGGAGGGGAAACAAAGACAGCGAAAAAAATGAAAGGTGGACGGAGGAAGGAGACGAACCCTGAGTCCGGCGCTAGGCGTAAAATCTTCGGAGACGGGCTGCGTTCCATGGGTTTGGTTCGAGTCGGTTGTCAGATGCGTTGCATAGACGGTATGCACCGCCAGTAAGGACTTAGTCGATGATGAAGGGACCTTCCCATTTGGGCTTAAGTTTGTCCTTTTTCTTGTCCGGCAGGCGTAGAACTAGCTCGCCAACATTGTAAGTTTTGGCCCATACTTCTCTGCTTTGATATCTTCGAGCCTGCTGTTGATAAAATGCGGAACGGGACTTTGCCATGTCGCGCTCCTCCTCCAAAGCGTCCAAACTGTCCTGCCGATCCAACTCGGCTTCCCTTTCCTCGTACATGCGCACGCGAGGTGAGTCATGAATTATATCGTAGGGCAAAACTGCCTCAGCGCCGTATACCATAGAAAATGGTGTGAATCCGGTTGTGTGGTTTGGCGTGGTCCGCAGCCCCCAGAGTACAGAGTCGAGCTCCTCTACCCAGTGCGTGTTAGATTCCGTGAGGGACCGCACTAATCTGGGTTTGATGCCGCTCATGATTAGACCATTTGCTTGTTCACTTGACCGTTAGTTTGAGGATGGTAGACTGAAGCATAGTCGAGCTTGATGCCCATGTTTTTGCACCAGAGTTTAACCTCGTCGGCCATGAAATTCGTGCCGTTATCAGTGATGATGCCGTGGGGGACGCCAAAATGGTGTACTACCCCGGATATGAAGTCTATCACAGGTCCGGATTCTTCCGTTTTAACCGGCTTGGCCTCTATCCATTTGGTGAATTTATGCACCATGACCAATAAGTATTTGTGCTTGTGGGTTCCCCCTTTAAGGGGTCCAACCATGTCAAGCCCCCAGACCGCGAACGGCCAAGTGATGGGTATAGTTTTGAGGGCGGTGGGTGGCATGTGGCTCTGATTAGCAAAGAGCTAGCAACCGACGCATCGTTGGACTAAGTCCTGAGCATCTGCCCGGGCGGTCGGCCAATAAAATCCTGTACGGAAGGCCTTGCCTACAAGGGCCTGGGCGGCGGCGTGGTGCCCGCCAAGTCCGGGGTGAATTTCAGCCAGGAGATTTCACCCTTCCTCTTCGGAGATACACCTTTGAAGGACTCCGGCTGTGCTTTTCTTATAAAGTTCTCCCTCATGGACCTTGTAGGCTTTAGATCGCCGAACTATGCAGCGGGCCTCATTTTGGTCTTCGGGAAGTTCCTGCCTGATTTAGTAGGCTAGGAATGGTTCCGTCCACGGGGCAATTACTGCCAGTATTTCGTGGGCTGAATCTGTTATTTCATTGGCTGAACCAGCGATTGTGTCAGAATGTTCTGTGTTAGGCGATGCAGTTGGTTCCGGATTGTTATTTCTGGACTCCTCTTCCCATAATACGGATGGTTTAAAGAGCCGCTCCAGGAAGATGTTTGGAGGGACGGCGACGCGTTTTGCGCCGATGCGTGCCAACACGTCTACTGCCTGGTTATTATCCCGGGCTACATGGTGGAATTCAAGTCCTTCGAACTGGGCTGACATTTTTAGGACGGCGTTACGGTAGGCTGCCATTTTCGGATCCTTGGCGTCAAAGTCTCCATTTACTTGGGATATTGCGAGGTTTGAATCCCCACACACCTCTAGGCGTTGAATACCCATGGAGATTGCCATCCGGAGGCCATGTAGAAGGGCCTCGTATTCGGCTGCATTGTTGGAGTCCGTGTACATTATTTGAAGCACATATTGGACTGTGTCTCCGGTTGGGGACGTCAAGACGACGCCAGCCCCCAAGCCAGCCAACATTTTGGAGCCGTCGAAATGCATGATCCAATTGGAGTATGCGCCGTACTCTTTAGGGAGTTCGGCTTCGGTCCATTCGGCGATGAAGTCAGCCAAAACTTGCGATTTTATAGCTCGCCGTGGTTTGTAGGTTATGTCAAATGGTAAGAGCTCAATGGCCCATTTTGCAATCCTGCCCGTCGCGTCGCGATTGTTTATAATATCGTTGAGAGGTACTTCGGAGGCCACCGTTATGGAACACTCTTGAAAGTAGTGTCGCAGCTTCCGGGATGCCATGAACATTGCATACGCTATATTTTGATAATATGGGTAACGGGACTTGCATGGAGTTAAGACAGTGGATACGTAGTACAGTGGTTTTTGAAGAGGGAATTTGTGCCCTTCTGTTTCTCGTTCGACGACGAGTGCGGCGCTGACAACTTGATGTGTTGCCGCGATGTATAATAACATAGGTTCGCCCAGGTTGGGCGCGGCGAGGACCGGATTTGTTGCCAATACGGTCTTAATTTCTTCGAGTCCGGCCGCGGCAGCATCCGTCCATTCGAAGTGTTCGGTGCGCCGGAGGAGGCGATAGAGGGGCAGTGCCTTTTCTCCCAAATGGGAGATGAAGCGGCTTAGATCTGCCACGCATCCAGTTAGTTTTTGTATTTGCTTGAGGTCTTTTGGGATATCCAATTGTGACAGAGCTCGGATCTTGGCTGGGTTTGCTTCAATTCCTCTACCGGATACAATGAAGCCCAAGAGCTTTCCGGCTGGTACGCCGAAAACACATTTTTCCGGGTTGAGCTTAATGTCATATGCTCGGAGGTTGTCGAATGTCACCCTCAAGTCGTCTACTAGAGTTTCGACGTGTTTGGTCTTTACGACCACATCGTCTACGTATGCCTCTACTGTTTTGCCTATCTGGGTAGCCAGACATGTCTGAATCATGCGCTGATATGTTGCGCCAGCGTTTTTGAGTCCGAAGGGCATTTTGTTGAAGCAGAATGGTCCGTATGGAGTAATGAATGCCGTTGCGGCATGGTCTTTTTCCGCCATCTTGATTCGATGGTATCGGGAGTATGCATCAAGGAAGCACAATGAATCGTGCCCTGCGGTAGCATCAATGTTTGGTCGATGCGAGGGAGAGGGAAAGGGTCCTTTGGACAGGCCTTGTTAAGGTCTTTGAAATCGACACAAAGGCGCCAGGATTCCTCGATGCAAAATACGGAAAGGGTCCTTTTTTGGTACCATTACCAGGTTGGCTAGCCAGTCCGGATGTTTTATATCTCTGATGAATCCGGCTTCTAAGAGTTTGGCTAGCTCCTCTCCCATTGCCTGTCTTTTGGGTTCAGAAAATCGCCGAAGAGCCTGCTTGACTGGCTTGAATCCTTTTAGGATATTTAGGCTGTGCTCTGCCAGCCTGCGTGGGATTCCTGGCATGTCTGAAGGGTGCCAGGAAAAAATGTCCCAGTTTTCCCGTAGGAATTCTCGTAGTGCGGCTTCTACATCAGGATTTAATTGTGCCCCAATGGAGGCCGTCTTTGTGGGGTCTGTTGGATGGACCTGGAATTTGACTATTTCGTCTGCTGGTTTAAAAGAGGTGGACTTAGACCTCTTACCGAGTATCACGTCATCCCTGTCCACCCTGGAGCGCGGCGCAGTGAGTTCCTCTACCGCTAGGGCTTCGGATAATGCCTCTAGGGCCAGTGCGGCTGTCTTATTTTCAGCACGGAGTGCTATATCTGGATCACTGACAAGAGTGATTATTCCATTGGGCCCGGGCATTTTGAGCTTCATGTACCCATAATGAGGTATAGCTTGGAAGATTGTGAATGCCTCTCGCCCTAACAAGGCATGATATCTGCTGCCGAATGGGGCCACTTGGAACGTGACCTCTTCGGACCTATAATTTTCCGGCGAGCCGAACACTACATCTAGTGTGATTTTTCCTGTGCAGCGTACTTCTCGACTAGGGAATATTCCCCTGAAGGTTGTGCTGCTTCGCTCAATGCGGCTCCAGTCAATTTCCATTTTTTGAAGGGTGTCCTCGTAGATGAGGTTTAATCCGCTACCGCCATCCCTGATTACCTTGGTAAGACGAAAGCCGTCCACTATCGGACAGAGGACCAATGCGGCTGGTGCTCCAGCTGTTCGGAATTTAGGTTCGTCGCTGGCATTGAAGGTGATAGCCGTGTCGCTCCATGGATTTGTTGTTGCTACTTGGTAGACTTTGGCGAGGCTGCGGATTGTTCGTTTCCGCATGTTATTTGATGCGAAAGTCTCGAAGACTGTTAATACCGTACTGGTACTGTTGGGCTGGTTGCCCGGGGCTAGAAAGCCTTCGCCACTTTTGGCCACCTGCCGTAGTATCCAACATGCTCGAAGGCTATGTGTTGGAGTGGCGCCCTCCGTACTGTGGATTTGACAGGGTCCGTTGAGCCATCCCTCCAGTACGGTTCCGTGCCCTTTAGGGGGTTTTTGCTTTTTGGTTTTTAACCCAGGTGCTTGAGTATGACGCACCCTTTTGTTTCGGACTAGGGTTGTATTCAGGGCCGGATTGTCCCAAAACCTGGTTTCGATTTTCCAGGCACTCTCCATCGCACAGTATTTTTGTACAATGGTCGCTAGGTCGGCGAAGCGTGTAACTTCGCGACAACTTATGGCATTCATGATTCCCTTGTCCGTGCAATTGTTGCAGAAATTGAAATCACGCTTTCTTCACGGCAGTCCTTTATCCTGTTCATAACCAGGAGGAATCTGGCCCAGTAATGATGTACTGTTCATCGGGCTCTTGCCGTATTTGAGATAGATCGCTTATGTTTGGGTGGGCGGGTGGAATTAAATCTGGAACCCCGCCCGATCTGAGGCTCAAAGGCCAAGAAGTTTCCGGATTTGGAAGTTTAGGTTGTTGGATGTTTTCCAACAAATCTGGTCTGATGCCTGACTTTAGGTTCAGTATTTGATTGACGTCCATCCCTTCGTGGGAATCCTGCATGGAGGGATCAGGAATCCGGACATAGCTGGTTTTCAACATAGAAGAAGAGTCGCCGCATTGTTCCTCTACCACAATAACGTGGTGGGTAGCCTGGGGAGAGTTAATTTCTCTCAAATCGGTTTTAAGCCGAATCTGATCGTAGTCTGTAGCGACTCCCAGGGCGGCGATGCGATCCAAGAGCTCGCTTACGGAGGAGAGCTCCATCAGATCTAGCTGCTCGGCGAATTCTGAGCTGACGTGAAGATCGCTTTTGATGACCCGAGAGGTCATTGTCGGAGCGGTGGCCGAACAGGCGGTCATAAGAAAACCACCTAGCCGGATAGTTTGGCCGGCGGCTAAAGCTCCCCTGACGACAGCGCCATCTTTAAAGACTGGAAAAGGCATCCTTCCTGATTGCGACGGCACAGAGGAACTCTCAATGAAAGCACCAATGTCGGTGTCAAAACCGGCGGATCTCGGGTAGGGGGTCCCGAACTGTGCGTCTAGGCGGATGGTAATAGGAGACAAGGGACACGATGTTTTAACCAGGTTCGGGCCCTCTTGATGGAGGTAAAACCCTACGTCCTGCTTGATTAATATTGATGATGTGTGTTACAAGAGTAGATCTACCATGAGATCAAGGAGGCTAAACCCTAGAAGCTAGCCTATGGTATGATTGTTGTTTGTCCTATGGACTAAAGCCATCCGGTTTGTATAGACACCGGAGAGGGCTAGGGTTACACAGAGTCGGTTATAATGGTAGGAGATCTACATATCCGTATCGCCAAGCTTGCCTTCCATGCCAAGGAAAGTCCCATCCGGACACGGGACGAAGTCTTCAATCTTGTATCTTCATAGTCTTGGAGCCCGGCCGATGATGATAGTTCGGCTATCCGGACACCCCCTAGTCCAGGACTCCCTCAGCTTTGGCGTTAGCCAAAAAGAAGGCAGCCGCAGAACAGGCCCTTCGCGAGAAGCACGAGGCCAGGGTCGTTAAAGCTGAGCAACAACTTCAGGAGGCCGTGCAGAAAAGCGAGACTTTGGAGCAGAGTCTATCATTGAAAGAATTCGAACTCGCCCAAGCTCTTCTAGCCGCAACTAATGCTCAGGAGGAAGCCCAAGGTGCTCTGAAGGATATTCAGGAGGCAAGGAAGATCGCGGCTGGTAAGGTTTTTTCCTATTTCAAAGCAATTTATATGCAAAAGCAGGGAAGATTCAGGGTGACCCACTGAATCCTTATTTCTCGAGGGGCGTTTGCAGATCTGCCACACAGCATATCTGATGCTGCCCAATTCCGCCGAGCTGAGGGGAAGGAGACTGCGGAGAAGCTCTTCTGGTCACAGTATTTGGCACCGAATTATCCGCTGCCGTTTGCCGACCAGCTAAAGCAGCTAATCGAACTGCACCAGGCGGCCGAACTAGCCATGAAGGATTTGGTTATCCGGCTATGGCCCACCGAGCCCATTCCAAGCAGTTCCTTCGGGCTCGTGAAGCGAATTGTGAGTGCCTGTCCTCGGCTCGATGTTCTTAAGCGGTCGGTTTGTATAGAAGGTGCACGAATGGCATTTGCCCGTGCGAAAGTGCACTGGGGTTAGCTGGATGCTGAGAAGCTGATGACCGAGGGGCCGTTGGAGGGGAAGGAGCACCGCAAGCCCGAATTATATTATGATGGTGTCCTGAAAGGGGCCCGCCTTGTGGCGGAGCAATGTGCGAAAGACATTATTTTTTCCTAAGGGCAGTCAGGTTGTCCTTTGTAAGGCAGAACCAAGTCACTTTTATATATTTGCCTATTATGTAAAAAAATTATTCCTGCGCGGCTGTTTTATATATTAGTCTTGAGAGTTGGCCATTCGTCGGCTTCTGCCCCCACGTAGGAACTACGGGGGTGTTCAGGATAAATCTGAACACTCTTTACCCCATTCTTGGGTCCATGAAGGAGGTGTTCAGCACAGCAAACCAGGCAATCAGACTATAAGGCATTATGACTATCACTTAGCCATAGGAATTCGAGTATGGGAGGCGCAGCCCCTGGTGTTCGGAAGACCGCACGAGGGGCTCTAATAGCACCTGATCGGTAGATCGATCCTTCGCACTCAACATTTTATTATGGCCTTGTGCAGAATAAATCCTTATCATGACAGTCAGTTTTCGGCTTTCTCTACTGAGGTGTTTGTCCGGAATAACCGGGACACAATCGCAGTAGTTCTCCCAGCGCTACCTTAGCCGATATTGCGGAATGTAAGGTACCAAAACATGGGAGCCGAGCACACCCAATTAATGACCCAAGACATGATTCGGAGCTGAAGCACATAATGTTATAAGTTCGGGGTGCCGAACGACCAAGAAGGTGGTCGGACTTTATTGCCATAGTGTGGGCGCAATGAAGCCCCTGGCGTTTTAAGGCATAACACGATGTTCGGATGCCGTTTATGACAAATTATCAGTGAGAAATGATAGCAGATAAGTGTCAAATGACTCTACATGTGGTATTCAAGTAATACGGTTATGCGTATGAGTATGGTGCATGTTGTAAAAGAGAGGCATGATGGCAGAACCTGTTGGGGCCGGGCGGTAGGGAGCTGTGCACAGATCCGAAGTAGTGTCCGAATTGTATTTGGGTGGGTTGAAGATTCCCTCTTTGTGCATTCGAGCTAGTTCCATGTCGCGGGTCTAGTTATGCGCAGAGGCGAATCTGCAAAAAATGCTAAAGGCGTGTGTGTGCCGCGTAGCGGCTAAGCCGTGGAATGTGGCCCGCCCAGCTTATGCCGGAGGGTCTATTTGAGCCTTGATCAGGCTGAGGTATCATGAAGCAGTTCGGACTCCTTTATCGGTGTCCGGGAGTTTGGATGTCGAATCAAGATTCAATTGAAAAAGCCGCGGCTCGCTGCTTCTTTTGCTAAAGTGGTCGAATACTCTTCGGCGCCGAGGTGAAACTCGGTCTTGCCCGTAATTGTAACTATACTACGTGGGTCTTGTGTGATTATGCGTTGAGTCGCAGTTTATTCTGGCAGTGCTTGAATAGCTACCTCCTAGAGGTGTTATGTCGAAGGATCATTCTTCGGCATGGAGGCTTTTTGGTGATCCGAAGATCATCTCCAGAGTGGCGGGGCCTACATGACCTTCACGCCTGGTTATGATACTCTGAAATGAGTTTCTTAGTGGGTCTGATCCTTGAGTGATCGATCCCTACTCGACGCGCCATGTCCTGGTGCAGCCAGTTTAAACTGTTGTCACTGCCAACAGGGTGATATCTCTGGTTGATGTTAGCCAGATAGTCTAGTCGATCGAAGATGATCTACCGTATTTTCATACGATGGGGCAACTTGCTCTGTTGAATCGGCGCCCCGGAGACTGTTCGTCCGCTCCTATGTGGGTGGTTCTTGTTGTGTTCACAGTTTTGGTTGGCGCGAGAAATTTCTTTTGCCATGTGTTGTTTGATGATCTGGGCTTCTTGCTCTTGGACCCCTTATTATTGTTTTAGGCGCTGATCTGTCGATCTGTTTAAAGACCCAGCATTCTCTATTGGTGTGATTGGCTGCCGTTCCTGGGGTACCGTGAATTTGACATGGGAAGTCGAGTATGCGGCTCAGGTTGGATGGGCCTCAATTCATATTTTGAGGATTCTTCTCCCGCTGAATGGGCCGAGGGCTATTGGCTCCTATATGGACTGTCGTGTCCTGGGCATTATCCTTCGTCTTGGGGCGCTTATATTTGTTGCACCGAGTTTTGCAAACGTTGTTCCTGGCTGTTGATGTGCCCAGGATGCCTGTTATGTTGTTTTTTATCATGTATTGCTGATCTTGTGAGTAGCCCCTGGTCGTAATGTGTTGTCGGCGGGATGTAGGCTGGCCTTTGGCTTTTAGTGCCTCCTCCTCAAATTGAGGTAGCAGCCTGAGCTTTGGGTAGCATTTTGTTCGGCGCTCGACTCCGTATTCTTCGATTGCCCGGACGTCAGTCCGTCTGTCTGCGAGCAGATCTTGATCAGCTTGGAGTTGTTGTTGTTTCTTTTTCAGGCTTCTTGTAGTGGTTATGAGCCGGCACTTGAAGCGCTCTTGCTCTATGGGATCCTTCGGTACGCTGAATTCTTCATCACTGAGGCTCACCTCGTCTTTGGAGGGAGGCATATAATTATCGTCCTCCAAGTATGTGTCTGTCGCCTGTTCATCTGGGCTGACCTGCCTGTGTTCTTGTTCGGCCTGCTCGAAGGTAGGCTGATCAGGATTGTATTCCTCTTTGGCGCCATCTGGATTACTTTCTTCTCCGGTGTCGGCGTTGCTGTGGCGGGGCTTAGAGCGGCGCCGATGGCGCCCATGCTTTGATTTCTTCCCTGAGGGGTTATCTCCTGTTGCCTCATTGCCATTGTTTTCTTTGGGATTATCCACCATATATATATATCGTATGAAGAGGTGGCAGTCTGGTGCCCTATGGGCGGTGGTTCCTGTTCTTCTCCTGCTTCGTCGTCTGTACCGTCGATGTCTTCGGAGTCGAAGTTAAGCTCGTCGGTCAAATCATCGATCGTGGCTATGAAGTGGGTGGTGGGTAGGAGAAAAATTTCTTCGTCGCCTGCTTCCTAATCGAGCTGAACATAGTTTGGCCAGGAATCTCCAGACACAGAGAGAGAGACCTTAATAAATTTAGCACATCTCCAAAGGGGGAGTGCTGGAAGATATCCGCGGCAGTGAATTCCATGACTGGAGCCCCATCAGATTCGATGGGCGTGGATGCACGTTGTTCGGAACCTACGACCAAAGATAAGTCCGGGGGTCCGGAGACACAGATTTCCTTAGAAGCGAAGTCTATGTTCGGCTCCAACGCCGATAGGCGTGCGGCCTCCATGGCGGGGTCCATCCACCCGTCCTTGGATAGCACGATCTGCTCTGGATCAGGTTCCGGAGCTATGGCGGGGGCAATATCCCGAATACTGTCCGATGGCAAATCTAAGTCATGCGCGTGGTGATCGTTCGGCGCTCCTGCCGTGGGCTCGAATCCGTTGAAGATCAAGTCTCCGCGAACATCGGCGATATAGTTTAGGTTCCCGAACCTGACCTGATGGCCAGGGACGTAGCTGCCAATCTGCTCTAGATGGCCAAGCGAGCTGGCCCGCAGTGCGAAGCCGCTGAATGCGAAGATCTGTCCGGGGAGAAAAGTCTCACCCTGGACAGCGTTCTTGAATGTTGGAGAAGCCATTGAGCCTTACAGCGACGACACAAAGGAACTCTCAATGAAAGCACCAATGTCGGTGTCAAAATTGGCGGATCTCGGGTAGGGGGTCCCGAACTGTGCGTCTAAGGCTAATGGTAACAGGAGACTGGGGATACGATGTTTACCTAGGTTCGGGCCCTGTCGATGGAGGTAATACCCTACTTCCTGCTTGATTGATCTTGATGATATGAGTATTACAAGAGTTGATCTACCGCGAGATCGTAGAGGCTAAATCCTAGAAGCTAGCCTATGGTATGGTTGTTGTTGTTGTGTCCTATGGACTAAACCCTCCAGTTTATATATACACCGGAGGGGGCTAGGGTTACACAGAGTCGGTTACAGAGAAGGAGATCTACATCCGAATCACCAAGCTTGTCTTCCACGCCAATGAGAGTCCCATCCGGATACGGGGCGAAGTCTTCAATCTTGTATCTTCATAGTCCAACAGTCCGGCCAAAGTATATAGTCTGGCTGTCCGGATAGCCCCTTATCCAGGACTCCCTCACGGGGGCCAAGCGATGTGTGTTTCTCTCGTACACATACGCGCGTGTGTGTGCGAGGAGTTGGCTCTAATTGAACCCGAGCGAGGCATTGGGCTCTAACTGAACCCGAGTGATTACACTGCAGGCTACGCGTTACTGAACCCGAGCGATCGATCAATGGTTGTTAACTGAACCCAATCGAGGGATTCCTTCGCTACTGCTGCTAATTGAAGCCGATCGATGTTGCCTCTGGATGAACAGTGAGCATTGGGGGGGGGGTGGATGAACAGTGAGTGGTGGGGGTGGATGAACAGGACCCCGTGGCGTTGCCTTTGGATGAACAGGACCCCGATCGATCGAGCCGGTTAGGGCTGGATGAATAGGACCCCGTGGAGGCCTGGATGAACAGGACGACCCCGTGGAGGGCTGGATGAATAGTAGACAGTGGAGGGGTGCCCGTGGAGGGGTGGTTGAACAGAAGCCGGTGGAGTAGCACGCGGTGGAGGCTAGATAAACAGGAGCCTGTGGAGGCTGGAGGAGGTCGATGGTAGCCCGTGGAGGCTGGAGGAGGTCGACGGTGGAGATGAACAGTATCCCCTGGAGTCCCGTTTTGCGGTACGCCACACCCCTCCTGCTGAACAGGACCCCGTTTCAACCGTAGCGCTCCAACACAAGTCTGTTTCGTCCGTTTTGCGGTACGCCACACCCCTCCCGATCAACAGGACCCCATTTCGATCGTAGGAGGTCCGTTTCCTCCATTTTGCGGTACGCCAGACCCCTCCCGATGAACAGGATCCCATTTCGAACGTGGCCTGTCGAACACAAGGCCGTTTCCTCCATTTTGCGGTACGCCGGGCCTTGTTTCCATCGCCTGATCCGTCCAAGCCCTCCCGATGAACACGACGATGCATTCCATTCCGACCCAGCCGATTGGCTCCCCATGAACACGACAACGATGTTGTTTCTCTGTTCCGAGCCAGCCATGTAGACGAGCCCTGGCCGTACGTATGTGCGAGTAGGCGTTCGAGACCCCGCCCATATGTACACATACATGGCTGTATTTTCTTTCTTGCACATTGGCCATTGTACGTACGTGTACATGCTACGTGCACGCCTCTACTACGACGCATGCGCGCCTCTACATCCACCAGTATGTACGTACACATTCGCAACCAGAATGACAAAGCTACATACGCTTCGACCAGGTGGGTCCCGACTGTCAGGCACTTCCTTGCGTGTGAAGATTTAGCTGGTGGGTCCCAACAGTCAGGGGGGCGAATTGTTTTTTTCGGACGCACTTCCTTGCGTGCGAAGGTGTAGCTGGTGGGTCCTAGCAGTCAGGGGGGAAACGTTATTTCATGAAATACGGTGGCCCATCTGGTGGGTCCCTATTGTCAGGTGGAGGAATAATTATTTTGCGCGTAATAAGGAGGCACTTCCTTGCGGCCGCCGTGGACCCAGCTATCAGCCTCTCCACGCACAGTACTCTTCCGATGGAAGTCGGTCCTTGGCCACACTGACCACGCCGCGCCGAGAGCACCACGGCGATGGACGACGGCGAGGCCTAGGAAGGGGCCGACGCGGAGCCGGGGAAGATGCAGCAGTGGTTGCCCACGCGAAGAGGAGTACGAGGGTTCACTGGTTCGGCTGCGGTGTGAGGCTGCCGTCACCGCAGAATAACAGGGGGTGTGGGTGAGTAGAGGGATGGCCTGGCCAGCAGTGGGAGTAGTAGGGGGAGGTGAGGTCTCCGCGGCATCACAGCCGGCCACGGGAGGCAGGAGCACGCGGCACGATCGGCACTTGTTTGGGCGGCTGGAGCAAGAAGACCAGAGGTTGAAGAAGCACTATGGCCGTTGGATGGACATCGTACGGTCACTGGAGCAAGAATCGTTCATATTGACTAAGTTGACAAAGCCCTCCGTCCCCGTCAACTTAGTTGACCCACAAGTCATCCTCCCACTATGGTGGGTCCCAGCTAGTAGGGGGTATTCATTTTTTGTGCATAATAAGGAGGCACGTCCTTGCGTGCGAAGATATAGCTTGTGGGTCCGACCTGTCAGTAGGGGGAACGTTTTTTTTGCGAAATACAGAGGCCCTTCCGGTGGGTCCCAGCTGTCAGGTGGAGGAATCATTATTTTGTGCGTAATAAGGAGGCATTTCCTTGTGTGCGGTCGTGGACCCAACTGCCAGCCTCTCCACGTACAGTCCATGTCCGATGGATGTCATTCATTGACCACGTTGACCAGACCGCGCCGAGAGCACCATGGCGGTGGACGATGGCGAGGCCTAGGAAGGGAATGACATGGAGCCGGGGAAGACTCGGCAATGGTTGCCCACGTAGTGGGGAGTACGAGGGTTTACTGGTCCGTCTGCCGTCGCCAGAAAATAATAGGAGGTGTGGGTGAGAAGAGGAATGGCCAGGCCAGCAATGAAATAGGGTGGGCGGTGCAGCCTGTGCGGCAACACAGCCGGCCACGGGAGGCGGGAGCAGGCAGTCCCACCGGAGCTGGTTTGGACGGCTGGAGCAAGAAGATCAGATATTGAAGAAGCAACACGGTCGTTGGATTAACATCCAACGATCACTGCTGCTAGAATCGTTTGTGGACTAAGTTGACAAAGCCAAAGTAGAAGTCAACCTAGTAGACCCACAAGTCAGCCTCCAAATCTATCCCAAACAGCATACAGCCCGAAATTTCTAGCCAGATTCAAATTAATTTTAAATCTAAATATACCTTGATTTAAATTCAATGAAATTTTACCCACACAAAAACAATGAAACTTAAAATAACAAAACCCGAAAGAAAACAGTATTTCGGAACTAATTGCCTGTTTGTTGTATTTTTTCATTTTACAGCCCATTTATTATTACTTATAGCCCATTTCTTATTACTTATAGCCCATTTTCTGGGCAAAATGCATCCCTCCTCGTCTTGAAAGATTTCCGGCCCAGCAAGGCGTAGAAAAGCAAGTAGGCCTACGTTGGTTATTCTGCAAAAAACAAAATAGCTGGCTAGCCATTTTCAGAAAGGAAAAAAACAAACTGGGCTGGTCATGTGCTAAACATATGAAATAAAAGCCTGGGCTAGACGGGCCACGGGTCCCGCACAACCCAGTTGATACCCTTCTCCGTCCCAAAAAAACAAAATTACTGCGCGCGCTGCTGGGTCCCTACTGTCATCCTCACCATGTACAGTCATCTCCTTATTCCTCTCGGTTGTTGACCATGTTGACAACACCGGAGGGCGGCGCCGCGGCGAGCGAACCAAGGCGGAGGACGATGGTGAGGCCTCGGACGGGAACAAACAGGAGCCGGGGAAGATGCGCAGAGTTTTAGGGTGCGATGTGGCCACGATGCGTGCGCGGCAGCACAGCCAGCCATGGGAGGCGGGAGCAGGCGGTCCCGCCGGCGCTGGTTTGGCTTTGGCGGCTCGAGGAAGAAGAGACTGAAGAAACACGACAGACGTTGAATGTCAATCCAACGGTCAAGGTTGGCACAATCGTTTGTTGACTAAGCGACACCAAGTAGCATACTTTTTTATATATAGGAAGATAAGTAAAACTGGGCTCGTTTGCCTGATAACATTCCCGAAACTGCGATCGTTCGATCTTGTGTCGCAACTAAAACTGCGAGGAAAATGCGTTCGTCTGCCGTCCTCCTCACAGGGAACGTTCGCCACATAAGTGACTAGCACCCTTGGTTTTCAACCGAGAGGTCTTGGGTTCGAGTCCCAGGAACTCTCAATTTTGTCCTCCTTCCTTCCTCGCAAAAAAGGGAAAGAAAATCAAAGACTTGGGAAGGCGTACAGAACAAGCTAGTGTACCAGTAAAGAGACGTTGCCGAGTTTTAGAAAAAAGAGAGACGTGCTCCTGTAGCTGGTTCGAATCCAAACCTAGACTATGACTATATATGGTGCTATGCTACTCTGCAAGTAATGAAACTGACATATCCAACGTTCGCTTCTCCTCTTCTCTACTTACTCTGCCTAGCATCAGAAGCTCTGGCCGCAGCAACCATGTCCGCTGGCTGCTCGTCCACCTGCTCTTCAGCAGGCAACAACCAGATATGCGCCAAGTCGCCACCCGTACCATCGCCTGTGGGTCTCATCACACCCCCGCCGGCACGCGCACCGCAGCCGATTGCTCATCGCAACCCGCTGCCGTTGGTGTGGTGCCACTGCTGCAAATCATGCAGAGTCATCCGTCGCGTCTCAACCACAATCCTCAACCCTGGCCGAGTCTTCTACAAATGCCCGAATCATGGGGTAATAATATGTTTAAGTGTTGTTCTGCTGCTTTCAGTTGCTGATTTTTTAATAGTTTGGTTGATGATCTTCCAATTTGATTCATGCAGAAAAGGGAAGATTCGTGTGATTTGTATTTCTGGGAAGTTGCTGATGTGGGGGAATGCAACTACGCTGATTATTTGGTTAGCCGAGGAATCCCAATACCAGCAGGTTGGGGTGTTGGACAAGTAACTGAAGGAACGACAGAAGAGGAAGATGCAGAGCAGAAGGTTAAAGATGCAGTTCCTCTGATCATGGCCAAGCAACAGCTACTGAACGGCCTTGACAGCAATGAGGAGATGAAAGAGCTTGTGAAGATAATGGGCAAAATCGATGTGCTCTGTAGGATGATTGTCTCTTTATTTGCAGTGTATGTAGCACTCGTGATGTATTCAGTGGCTATGACATGAGCACTTTGCTGAAACTAGTAATGAATGAAACCTGTGTAGCAGGCTGGGCGTAGTGTTGTGAACATCTAATGATTTCTATTAACGGAAATCAGGGGGTATCCCCTTTTGCTCATAAATAAATAAATAGCAGAGGCCCTGTCGGGTCAGCTTTGTTCTCATTCGAAGACGTCGAGCAAATTGCAGTCCAACAGCAAACTATGTCATCAAATTCAAGTTTCACAGCCAAATATGAGTACAACTAAACAACAATGTCATCATGTTTTAGTTGTCATACAATCACCAAACACAAATCAGCATACATAACAAGTGATGTTCTCACAGCAAAATACTAAACAACATGTTCATCAGGTTTCAGTTGTCATAGCAAACACAATTTCACATAGTAGATAAAAAACGTCTTCTGACAGGCAAATACGACAAAAGCAATGTAATCATCATCCGCAGCAGCAGCGTCAACATCTTCGCCATGTGTATCAGTCTGAATCGTAATTCCCCACGGTGTCATCTTCTTCTTCGTCCTCAACGTCCTCGAACGTTGGCTTCTTCTTGATCAACTCTTGTATGTCCACAGCACGACAGGCAATCTTTTCGCCGGCGTCATTGACGTGATGGTTCTCAAAGATATTAGGAACATCTGTGTTATCTTGTACATCAGGAGCAGTGTAAGCATCATCTTGTTGTGCAACTTCATTAAACGAATTCCTCTGCTCAAACCTTTGCAATACTCTCCAGTCATCGCTACGTGCAAATGTGTCTTCCAAGAAAAATATCTGTGTTGCTTGATTTGCCAAAATAAAAGGCTCGTTGGTCTGGTACGCCGCCTTGACATTGATGGATTTGAAATAATCATCAGCTCTGGGTTTTGCGATCCTGGAAAACAGGTTATACCAACGACAGCACAACAGAACCACACACCGATGATCCTCGAAACTGGAGATATACTGCAACTGAACAATGTCTGTTATGTTAGCATACATTTCAGTTGTCTCTTTGTCATACGTATCCGTGCTCATGATGGCACTGTTTTGTGTCTTCCTGCCTTCGTCTCGTGCAAGGGTGTTGTAGCGCACATCTCCAACAACGCAAGATTCATAATGTCTTACCCGAGTATCAGGACCCATTGCTAGTGAGTAAAGGGCATCATCAACTGCCTGCCCATCCTCCCGCATCTTCTTAACCTATGGTTAGAAAATAGACAAGCTGATCATCTTATGTACTCAATATATTAAAAAAACTGACAGTGCAATTCAAAAGCTTACATGGCTCTTGAACCATTTCGCAAATCCTGCCATAACCAGTTTGTCAATGTTTCTTGGATTTTGCGGCAGTAACTCCTTTTTGTAGATGCTGCACAACATAGTGATCACGTCAAACATCTAAATATATAAGAATGTGCTGCAAGTTTAGTAGATTACGATGTATAAGCTGCAGTACTGCACTTACTTGATATAAGGTAGTATCTCAGGACAGTTATTCAACACATACCAAACCATTTTGTCCAAATCTTTAGGTTTGTCCTCTTGTCGACTCTTCCCTGTAACTCGAACAGAATAATCGAAAACATTGAGCCCGGGATTGTCTTCACCCACCTCTTTGCTAAGCTGATCAGCTGTTTCAATGTATTTTGAGCAGAATGTCAACGCTTCTGTAGCAATGTAGGCCTCTGCAATGGAACCCTCGGTCTAGCTCTGTTCCTAACATAGCCCTTGAAAGTGCCTAGCCGCCTTTCAATAGGGTACATCCAGCCATACTGTACTGGACCTCTAAGTAGTGCCTCATCAGGTAGATGAACAGCCAAATGCACCATCACATCAAAGAAGGCTGGAGGATATATCTTCTCAAGGTCGCATAGGATAGTTGGTATCTTGTCTCTAAGACGCTCCAAAGCATCTATCCTGATATTTCTACTGCAGAGTTCCCTGAAGAATTGTCCCAACTCTGCAACTGCTCTGTATAAGTCAGGGCGGCCCAATCCTCTAAGGATAACAGGTAAAACCCTTTGAAGTAGGACGTGGCAGTCATGAGTTTTCAACCCTTGTACCTTGTTTCCATCTGCACTGACTCTCCTTTCAGGGTTGGAAGCAAATCCATGTGGGAATCTCACACGTGACAGGACCTCGCAGAATTCTTTTCTTTTTACCTTGTCCAAGACGTACACAGCTGGTGCCATATCCCGTGGTTTACCTTCATCTTGCACCTGCAAATCCTGTCTGATACCCAGGTGTGTCAAATCAATCCTAGATTTTAAGGTATCTTTCGTCTTGCCTTCAATATTAAGAAGTGTGCCGATAATGCTGTCACATATATTTTTCTCGATGTGCATCACATCAAGATTATGCCGCAGATCCAAATCTTTCCAATACTCCAAGTCCCACAAAGTGGACCTGCGGGTAAACAATAATCTCTCTTCTGCCCTGCCACGCTTCCTTTTCCCGCTACCATTACCAGGATGGTTTCCTGGTGTAATATGCCTGACCTTCTCTAATTCCACTTGCAACTCATCGGCGGTGAGCCTCTTTGGCGCATCACGGTTTTCATGCTTTGCATTGAACACATGTCTTCGGTATTTTCTAGGATGCGGCTTGTCCTTGGCAAGGAAACGACGGTGTCCAATGTAACAGATCTTGCTAAGTATTGCGTATGACAGCGGATTCCTGTCACAGCGAACACATGCATTGTAACCATGTGTCGTTCGCCCTGACATAGTGCCCAAAGCCGGATAATCATGGATGCACCAAATTATAACAGCACGCAGAAAGAAATCAGCTGGTGGGCTGCTATATAGGTCTCGAGTGAGAACACCCCTCATAGTGTTGAAGTTCCTCCACAAGAGGCTCCATGAACAAATCAAAATCCTTTCCAGGACTTTTTGGACCTGGGATGAGCAAGGCCATCATGTAGTTTGATTCTTTGGTGCAGACATTTGGAGGCATGTTGTAAGGGATAACAAGCACTGGCCACATGCTATATGTGGCGCTCTGGTGGCCAAATGGGTTAAATCCATCTGAAGCTAAGCCAAGTCTAATGTTTCTCGGGTCAGCAACAAACTTTTTGTGTTTATGATTGAAGCTTTTCCACTCACTACCATGAGATGGATGGCTCATTACATTCTGATCTCTGTACTCCTGGTTCCTAGAATGCCACAGTACATCCTCTCTTGTTTCAGCATCATGAAACAACCTCTGCAATCTTGGTATAATTGGAAAATGTCTCAGAACATTATGAGGAATCCTCTTCACAGCATCGCCATCTTTCCATCTTGATGATTTGCATTTCGGGCATTCACTTAAGTTGGCATAATCCTTCCGGAACAGAACACAATTATTCTTACAAACATGGATCATATCATATCCAATTCCAACTGCACGAAGGAAATTCTTCATTTTACTGTAGGTGTGTGGCAGCTCAGACGCATCTGGGAAAGATTTGCGGAAAGCAGCCAACATCGCATCGAATGATTTGTTGGTCATCCGCTCAGATGTCTTCACCTGAAGAAAGGTGACCATAGCTGAGAATACTGACAGCTTATTTCCTGGGGTGACAGCCACGTTGCATTGTTCCAACATGCGGGCCCACCATTTTTCTTCTGCAGGTGAAAGTTCACGGAATGCACGAGCATTTCGTAGCATTGTTTCAATGTTGGTCAAACTCACTGGCTCCGCCACCACCACCTCCTCCTCCTCTTCCACCTGAGCATCAGGCAGATCAAGATGGTGATCTGCTGCTTCCACGTAGTCAATAACATTGACGTTCACAGTTTCACCATGATGAACCCACCTAGTATATGTGACCGACATCCCATACAAGTGTAGATGATTTTGCACAGTTGACTGGGGTCTTGTAACTGAATTCATACAACTGCTACACGGGCAGAGCACATCTGATTTCGGACCACCGTACTCAGCTCTGATAAAGTTCATGAAGTTTTCAACCCCCTCGACATATGCAGCGGAGAATCTTCGAGCAGAAGTTATCCAAGTCCTGTCCATCTGTTAGACATACAAATTAGTTCTTCTACTAGATATTACAGGAAAAACATATATGCTTTTTTATGAAGTCCAGAAAAAAATACCTAGGTCGATGTCTAAAGCTATGGCAAGATATTTGGACGAGCAGATCTAAGTAACGAAATATATGTAAAGCTAATTCAGCAAACAGATTTGAGTGCTAAATTATGGCAGGCTGTTTCAACAGTCAATGAGGCCGAGCACACAGCCATCAAACTATCGAAGGCCATCGCAGCAACAAAGATCGAGTATAAAACGGTGTAGAGCTATTTCACCTAACAGATTGGCTACTAGACCATGGCAATCTACGTCACAATAAATATATGGCAGGATATTTTAGCAACTAATTGGCCTTGGCATGCCATCTCAGCTAACCAGATTGAGTGTAGAACAGGGCAAGGAAGCTTCTTAAGCAGAGCATATTGACTGTAAACTACTTGGGCAAACAATGAGATTAACAGCGTCTATCAGCTAACATTCAGCGCTACACCGACATGAATGGGGCCTCAGTCTAGAATGCGCGTACTGTGGGAGAAGCTGACCACCGTGCGTCTCCACACGAACGTCGCCAGCGGTGGCGGCACTGACCGTCGTGCGCCTCCACAAGAACGTAGCCAACGGTGGTGGCGTGGCTAGAGGACGGCAGTCTACGAGAGCATATTGTGGGAGCGAGAGGATCGTCATGCGTCCCCTCGACGAACCGCGGCGCCGACGTATCGGCGCGGCGGGGAGGCGGCTTTGGCGGAGCGAATGGAGTGGAGGGGGACGGGGGGAGGGGGTTTGGGGAATATTATTGGCTAGTTGGCCGAAGGGCGGTTGAATCGGATTTGGGGGGATTTTTGGGTGGGGGGGAGGATTTTCGCGCGGTGGGCGGGGGGAGTTTGGCGCATGGTTGGTTTCTCCAAGTGCAGTCCCACGTGTCAGTGAAGAGGCAAGCCGAAGCGCGTTCCGTTTGCGTGAGCCGTGTGCAGGACCGAACGTGTGTGGGGTGCAATGCGACCGCGACAGGAGTGCTGTGAGTGTACCGCCTTTTTTCCTTTTAAACTAGGTGCTTCGCCCCCTCAAAAAAATTGTTGCTTCACGCGATCCATCCATACTACTACTAGTAATCCGGTAATCCCGACTAAAACGGCGCGGCGGGTCTTTTCCCGCGCGATATGCTGGGAGGTTGGCTTAGTTGGGTTTTTTAGGACGAGTAATGCTACACCTACGTAATCCCAGTTACGTAATTAACGTAATGTGAAACGTGTGAGCTATTGATTGTAGATTGGGGGGAGGGAGGGGCCCACCACCATGAAAATCAGGGGAGGAGAGAGAGAGGCAATTTACGTTAACCCTTTCGTAGGTTCCCGTAGATGTAGAAAGATGTGAAATGCGTGAATGTGTAGTGGACGTACTATTGGAGTGCCTAAGATAAATTGTGTATGTATAGACCCTATGTGTTTATTTACTTCGCATGTTAGATTTGTCTCGGTTCAATAAAAAGCAGAGTTGGTGATGATGGTGTGCCTGTCATCCTGCAATATAGGCCGTCCGATCTATATCTAACGGATAGGAAGGAAACTATGACAATTTACCCGCACTCCTCTCCACATTTGCAGATAAGGCTTTCCCTCGTTCATCCTTTTCTCCCACAAGATCTTGATCTTCCGTGCAACGCACGGGCATCTTGCTAGTACTCCTACAATATACTATATTATTGTGAAAGTTCATATACACCGGCCGAGATTAATGCAAACACGACAGATTTTCATTACATTTCGAACTTTTATAGGACAGAAAAATAAAAGAAACCCGACCCTAAACCTATTCTACGGCGGCGACCGACGTCCTCCATCTGCGATCTCTATGTACGGGGGCGGGGTTCAAGACCCGTGAAGTGAAGGTGCGGTCTCCGGCGAGGAAGAGTAGAACACGGGATACGGACCGGCCAGTTGGCACACCATGCCCTGCGCCTCCCATGCCCTACTCATCCTCGGAGGAGTCCCCGACCTCGGCGGTGCCGGACGTTGGACGGCGGCAAGTAGGATGCGTGGCTGACGGTGCTCCCATCGTCGGCCGCCAGCGTGGCCACCGCTTGTGCGGTCGCGTCCGCGTCTGGCTACGCCGCTATTGCGTCGCGAGAGGCGACTTGAGCGAGGGCGGCGACCTCGAGCTTCATCCCCGAAGACAAGCTCTCCCACAGAGCGTTCGCACTTGCGGTCATGGCGGATGTGGTGCCAGGTAGGAGGACGATGCGCTATGGTGTGGAGGTTAGCTGGGCGTTGCCACTTTAAGTAGCGCATTCCGGTGAGGCCAAGCATCCGGGTGCGTCATTAAGTCGCCGGAGTTGGTTCCTCGGGCACCGAGCCTCTTAACGACGACATACGAACGGACGGCATGAATGCGGGCAGCTGGCGCCGGCTGGGAACGCACCGCGCGACGGCGCGAGGGACGAGGGTTTTGGTGTGCCAGGGTAGTCAGCTGCGGTCGTGGCAACGTTGGAGATGCCCTTTGCTCACATGCGATCCCCGCATGTCATTGAAAAAGCAAGACGACCCGGCATGGTCTCAGGTCCTGAGGATGCAGTTGGCCGGCTACACCACTCCGCGGACGCGTCGCGGCGCCCCGTGCATCCTCGACGAGCCGGGTGTTGGGGTGTGTTTGGATTGTGGCCAAAGTGCACCTTACCAAAATTTTGGTCATGACCCAAAGATTGGTCTTTGTTTGGATGGTTGCCATTTTTTGGCATGCCAATGAACTCTAGCCAACTCTAGTTCATTTTTCTTGCCAATGTCGGCCAAATCATGGGCAACCAATACCTCAACCAAAATTTTGGCTACCCAATGCTTTGATGGGGCAACCTTGGGCACAAACCAAACATACTGTTGGTCGTGCCACAGCACTAACGCCACCCTCGGCACACTGAAACCGACCGTGTCTAGCGACGATATGAGCGTGTCGCTCACCGCGGTCGCCGTGTCCAGAGGCGGTGCTGGAGCTGTGCCACATTGTTGGCCCCAACGACCCACATGAACGGTTGTCGGTGGCGAGGAGGTCGTGGGCCAGCTCCTCCATTGGACTAGTCTGCGCTACGTCGTCCCGACGGGTGTGCCCCACATGTCGGTTTCCCTGTTTTCCCGGCCATATTCGAGCGTCAGTGCTCCGCGTTGCGCATTAGGCCTTTCACTATGTAGGCCAAGCGAGACAACTTATTGTTTATTTGAGTCGTTCAAGTATAATCATGTGGCGTTTGCTTATTTCTCATTCCTCTCCAACCCTCTTCTCCATCGATCATGTCGCCCTCCGGTCGAGTCCATCCTCCCGCATGCCTCATTTGAACATTCCGCCGAGTATCATTCGCATGTACCCACCCTAGTCCTCTTTCAATCGATCTCCGGACCCCGAGATGAAATCGAGAGAGAACGAGTGGGGGCACGTGATACCTAAGGCGGATTCAAAATTTTGAACCGGTGATCATAGCATCCGCAAATCATATATAAAGGGTATTCAATGTTCGTTTCGTTTTTGAACGTACAATATACTCCCTCCTATCCTTTCTAGTTTACATATAAGTTTTACGTGTAGTCAAGGTATCTCTACTTTGATCAAAAAGGTATCAACATTCAACAACGCCCAATCAATATTGTTAGATTCGTACGTACTCCTAGATTGTACTCGAGATGGTTTCCAATTTGTTTTCAACCACGTGAATGTGCTTGTTCTCGCGCATGCTCTTCCTACTAGGATTTCGCCACGTATAGCCAGTCCAATAGTAACTTTTTAAGCTCCCTGTCCAATAGTACACGTGGAGTACTGACAACATTTGTACTCCCTCCTTCCATTTATATAGGGCCTATGTGGAGGAGAGAGATGTGAAAAAGTAAGGGGAGTGAGCTCTCATGCAAGAGCCTTAGCTATATACGCATTCCTAGTTAAATAGTACAATAAATATGAAGAAAGAGATAGAGAGGAGATGGAAAAAAGTACTAATACAATAGCCAACCTTATATATTTTTTGCGGGAAATAGCCAACCTTATAGCCCACACTACCGTATGAGTGCATATAATAGATGATGGCTATAGATGACATGGCAGTCCCTCATAGCCATCGACTGGCTATATTATTAACCATGCTCTAATGCGTTTTTAAAACCGCATTTGACTATTGACAAGATTAATAGTACATGAGATGTATAATGTGAAAATTATATCATTGGAAACTCCTTTCACATACGAATTTGACCGTATGCTTTGTGTAAGTTGCATGTCATATATTATTACTCTAACATTTGGTCAAAGTTAGCCTCGAAAAACGCATTAGGCCTGTATAGTAAATGGAAGGAGGGAGTAGTAGTGGAAGTGGATCCTCTGACGTAGGTATCCCTGCCTTACCCTCCCTTTCGGTCACTTACTGGCGGACCCCATGCTTGCTAGGCCCCGCATGTCAGTTACTCAATGGGTTCGGCCACGTCAGGGGATCCTCATCCGTAGTATACTCCCTCTGTTTTTATTTACTCCGCATAAAACGGAGGGAGTGGTAGTATAATAAATGACGCGGGCGGGGGAGGGGGAGGGACGTCGGTTTGCTCTCAACTGCGGTCCCACAAGCGAGCGAAAACGCAAGACGAAGCGCGTTCCATTCGGTGAGCGACATGGAGGGTCCAGCGTGCCGGGCTGCAACACGAACGCGACAAGCGCGATGTACAGTCAAAACGATTGACCGGTCGTCACCGGAACCACTATTCACACCAGAACCTTCGCTGCTCGGCCTACGCCAGCCACTGCCCTAAAACCACACCTAATCTCCAGCCCATTCCCCCACCTTTCGATCCCCTAGCCCGCATCAAGCGTCCCCTAGTTCGCCGGAAAGCCATGGTGCGCCGCAAGATCACTTACTACAAGATGTTGACGCCAGAGCGTCGCGCAGAAATCGCGGCGGCGGTCGGCGCCATAGACATCCGTTCCCAAGCTCGCTTTGCGGTGGGCCAATCCCCGAGTTCTCTGGCGCAAAGCTACGAGGAGGAGGAAGCCGATCCAATGTTCATGGCGGAGGTCGCGGCGCAGAAGGCCCTCGATGGGTATCAGACAATGGACGTCAACATCGTGCCGGTGTCTGAGTCCCCCATGGTGCAGGCGGACCAGTGGTTCAACATGGCGATACTAAAGGAGGACTAGGAGGCAAAGTCTCAGCTCGACGCGGAGCGCGCGCATGCCGCTGCCATCGAGGCTCTCCTGTAGGTGGAACTGGATGTTGTGGATGTGAATCGGGCGGCGGAGGCTCAACTTGAGGCGGGGCGCGCGGATGCCGCTGCCATCAAGGCCCTCCTGCAGGCGGAACCGGATGTCCTCGACTTGAACCGGGCGGCAGAGGCTCGACTCGACGCAGAGCGCACGGATGCCGCTCTCATCGAGGCCCTCCTTGAGGCGAAACCGGATGTCCTCGACTTGAACCGGGCTGTGCTCTCGTTCGTGCAGAGCGCCCGCACGCTCCACGTGAATGAGCAGCTGGAGGCCGAGGACAACCTTGGCAGCTACGGCTGGTTCACGCCGGTAGCCAAAGACGACGAGGCCATCTCGTTCTGCGAGCAGTGATAGTTTTTCTTTATCTTGTTGTTTTTATGGATCTGTTGCTATGTAAAAACATATATTTGTTATGAAGTCACCTGACTTGGGTCAGTCTACCATTTCAGGCGGTTGGATGAATATCGTACGTCTCCTAACCCTTCTTTCCTTCTTCCTCACCTCTTCTTCTTCCCCAACAGACCACCGCATGGGCCGTACAGATACTCCCCAACATGCGGTTGGATAAACATACTCTATGAACGAAAATTATGTGTCAGTGGTAGGATGGCTGAGTTTGGTTTGTTCACATGTGACAGCACGAGGTTGGGTTTGCGACGTGCAGGAGCGACTGTGTGAGGGTGCGGTGCGACCGCGACAGCCGTGCGCAAGTGTACCTCCTTCTCATTTTGAAAACTTTAGGAAAGCTTGGCAAAAATGTGTGGCGAAGTTTGGCAATGCAAGGCCTAGACCCAAATAGGATAAGTACGTACGTACTAGGAGTACTAGTGTTAAAAAAGAAAGGCGGGATTTTCCTTCGCGGGATTTAATCGATACAAATCCTCGTTTCACGTGTCAATTAATGCGTATTTTTTCTCCAAAGACCAAAGAGCTAACCATCTCACTCCTCATCGCTTGATTAATGCAGCGCCATGCAAACCAACCTTCTCACTTCCGCATGCATGCAGGGGATATTAATGTCCTTGGTTGCTAGTACGAGGCAAACCCCATCAATTTTGCCTCGATTAGTGTTAGTGGCCTTTTGCAAATTGTAATTTTGATATACTGGCCTTGTGTACAAAAAAATGGAGGTAGTAACTATATTTGACTTCCTTCCCCATTGCGGTGACGTCGACGATATCTTTTTTTTGTGGTTTGGCGAAGTGCGTTCGACGGAGAACACCATTGAGGGAGACCACGGTAAGTCGTTCGCAAGTGCCGCCTGCAAGCCGAGACAACCGCCTTATTTGCATCCAGGAAGTCCGTTGAACCAAAGGACTAGTACTACTAGGAGTACACAATAGCGTCGTCCGTCCAGCTTAGTGCGGTGAGATGGTTTCTCGAAGAAGACGATGGAGAAGCGGAGTCAGCGAAGAGTGAAATGATGGTTGCTTCGTCCGTGCTTTTGTGATTTGACGCCTCACTGCTTTGTGATTTGTGATAGAAGGGACAGGGGAGTAGACTCTGTGCTCTATACTGTACTACATGCGTCCAAGCATGGGAGAAAGAGGAGAGACGTTGCATTTTTCTATTCCTTCAATCAATCAATCAGGGAGCTTTGGTTCCATCTTTTTGGCTTTGGCAACACCGTCCACAATGGTTCCCACGATGCCAAAAGCTATTTTCACATTTGACTACACATTGTGGATGCCCTTAACCGTACCACTTGGTTTTGCTCCTGTGTGCTATCTATACAAATCTCAATTATATTGATCTAAAAAATTATAGAATCAAGATTAGTAAAAAGGAGGTGATTTTGCCGCGCGGATGGCGGGGGAGGTTTCTTATTTTCAGAGGATGTTGTCCTGGCGGTTTGCTAACATGCGGTCCCACGTGTCAGTGCTTTACCAAGCCGATCCGCGTCCCACATGAGGCAGAACAACGGCAGAAGCAACACGTGGTTAAGTTGAAGAAGATGAGGGAGAAGCGGATTCAGCAACGAGTGAAATGATGGTTGCTTCGTCCCTCCAACTTCTTTTTTTTAGCATTATTACTTCGTCCCTCCAACTTAACTGCGGGAAAGGTGCAGCTTTGGGATTTGACGCCTCATTGCTCATTACTACGCCGGCGCCATGACTGGGGTGCTTCACCCCGGCTGCTCTGCACTGTATTCCGGTATGGCACGTGGACCCGGTAGCTTGATGTCCCACATGTCGGTGAAAGGGACTAGAAGATTTATGAAAGCGAGCGCTCCACTCTTACGACGGAGGAGTACACGACACGACGGCCCAGTGAACTGTCACTTGTACTGTATAGTACTATAGTTTTACTGTTTCGCATGATCCATCGATACAAACCCGGTTAAACAGGAAATGGCGGGATTTTTCCTGCGCGGTAGATGATATTGGCCATACATTTCAAAGGCAATTTTAATGTATGCAAACTGAATAATTAAGGCCTTTCCCAGTGCTCCACGGTGTACAGGTGCTAAGGATGCCACATAGGCAGAAAAATGATGTGGCAAAGCAATTAAAGAGGAGAGAGAGGATTATGGTGACCCCAACAAGAACCAATGCTAAGCATGTGAACCTAGACAAAAAGACTACCAACCAATACATGAAGGAGTTTTATTACTAAACAATTAAAAAGAGAAGGCTTAGCTACAAAACCTAAGCACCGATGCATTGGGGACATTAGTTGCTAAGCATTTTAATGCACTTAGCACCCCACTTTAGCACCAATGCATTGGGAGAGGTCTAAGTAACAATATGATATCTAGTAAAACTAAAAACACATATGATTTATTGTGTTAGAGTGTAGTAGTAGTGTTGTATTGCATAGTTGTTAGATGTAACATGCGAGAACGTGTAGAGATGTAGTTTTGGAGGGCCTACAGAGAGAAAAGCGTAATACGGTCACCGAACTTCAGAATAAGCTGATTACGGTCACTATATACATTTTGTGGTGATTATACGGTCACTTGCTCACGGTTCAGCATCGGATTGCACTCTGTTGACCGGCCAAATAGTCTGCGTGGCGCCATGTTGACTAGTTAAATTGACCATGTTCCTTGTGGGTCCCACCTGTCAGTTCGCATAGGGAAAAGGTCAGATAAACACAAATTTACGCAGGCGCGACAAGACTCCAACCCGTGCGCGGGAATCACCTGGTTGTGTATGTGTCTGTCAGGGCCTGATGTGTGCGCATGCACGTGTAGGTTGAGCACTTGAGCGTGAGAGTGTGTGTTGGTCGTGTGGTGTACTGGTGTGTGCATGCATGCGTGCGTGTGTGCGTGTGAGTGTTGCGTGCGTGCATGGCTGCGTGTGTACGTGTGAGTGTTGCGTGCGTGCGTGGGTGCATGTGTTTGTGTGAGTGTTGTGTGCATGCAGTTCGTGTGCATGCGTGCGTGTGTGTATAATCACCACACCAGCTCTTGTGTGTTAAAACAGACGGCTCAGCATACCAATACAAGGCCACCTTGTCCGTTGTGCCCGCGGTCATGACTTCGAACCACCGTCCAAATATTTTTTTGTCGTTTGTTTTCATTATTACTAGCAAGATGCTCGTGCGTTGCACGTAACATCAAGATGCATTTGTATGACTAGTTTATCTTGTGAGAGAAAAGGATGAACGAGGGAAGGCCTTATTTGCAAATGTGGAGAGGTGTGTGGGTACCTTTTTGCAAAATTGCCATAGTTTCTTTCCTATCCGTCAGATATAAATCGGACGGCCTATATTGCAGGATGGCAGGCACACCATCATCACCAACTCTGTTTTTATAAGAGTGTATTTTATGTATTTTATAAGAGTGTAGATGTAGAGTAGATACAAGCCGACAGGTGGGCACGATGGTAGTGAGATAATGTGATGCAACACTAGAGGTGCCACGTGGAGCGTTTAACTGGTCAACTAGTCATGTCATGAGCAAATACAGAGTTGTACGGTGAGCCCGTGACTGTATAATAACCACTAAATGTAAATGGTGACCGTAATGAGTGGATTCTGAAGTCCAATGTACGTATCGTGCTTTCGCTTCAAATACAATGATCGTCATTGCATATATCGCGAGAGAAAGATGAAACATGCGTGAATTTTCTGGGGGCTTACTTTTAGAGGACCTGGAGATAGTTTTGTGTGCATACGTGAAAGGGGCGTACAGGGGGGTATGCGATGGAGAGAGAGATGCTCTTCGTTTCTCTTTATTATGACTAACTTTGTATATAGTATAAAAATATACAAAATTCACAGTGCGGAATAAATATCATTGTGGGCACCATCTAATGCAAATTAGTGTTTGTGCTCCTCCATATAACTTTGTAATGTTGTATATATGTAGAAACTCTAAAATAATTTTTTGGCCACACTTTATTCAAAAGGAATGTTTTATGCGAAATAAACATGAAGAGAGGGCTTTTTAGATCAATGGGGTATGTGATGTAACATGTGTGAATGTGTAGTTGATGCATTTGGCGGGGCCCAGAGAGGTATGTGTGTGTATTACGTATTCGAGAGAGGCATGGATAGAGGGGCCGGGGGGCGTGGGAGAGATAGCATGACAAATGAGAGTGTTCTAGAGAGAGAGACGAATATGACATCACAATGATAGATTCCCTTCCCTTGAGTGTGTATATTTAAGGGGGGAGGGAAAAGAGGCACCAGGAGAATTTTTTTTGTGTGTGTGGTGTTTGTGTTGGTATGTGTGGGTGTGAGAAGATAAGGAGACGTGGGGGCAGAGGGTGTGTCACCGCGTGAGCTCCGGTGGATTGAGGTGAGGCCCTTCGTTCGGTTCAGTCCTGCGCCACATTGGTCGGCCCGTGACGCATTTAGGAAGACCCATGGATGACTAGTCGTACAAGACAAAGATAGCAGAATTGTGAAGGACTCTGTGTCCACTGACAAAGCCGGCTAGGATTTGTAACCCTATGTTCTCAGACTAAGGTAACCCCTTTATCTCTGATATTACTATTCATCCAACCTAACTTTAAGGGGCATCCTACAAAATGCTCTGCTAGAATCATACTCGTCGATTAGGAAGAGAGGTGTGAGACAATGCGTGAGAGACAGGCCTAAAGATAATGTGCGTACATGAGACACGTAGGCAGGTCCATGTATATAGAAAGGGTCGATGGGGATTGTGCGTGTGTATGCTTGCGAGAGGAAGAGTGCTTGTGATAAAGGTTAGTGAAAACAGTTGTAAATGGTTACGAGAGGGAGGGAGGGTTATATCTAGAGCATGTGTGCGAGAAAGACACCTCGGGAGAGAGTGTGTGAGCATGTGTGAGAGACCACCGATGGAGAGTGAAACTACACGTAAAAGACTGCTGTACACATTGATTAAAGATATAAATTGTATCCAAATATTAGGATGGGATCATGATATTTGCAATTCGCGTAAGGAGCGGTCATTGATCCATCAGACATCTAGATTCTATCGAATTTGAGCATGTCTATGTTATTATTCGACACAATTGATCCACATAGTTAGTATTTTGAACTCCAGACAATGCATCGCTTTAGCAATCGAATATAAACGTGAGTATAGTTCATGTTGTGTGTGTAAAGCACATTATACATACGAAAGTTACACAATGAACATTATAAATAGCTACCTATGAACTAGCATACATTTGAATTCAACTTAAGGTGGTTTAAAAAAATCGAATTCAGCATGAAGTCCATTCAATTATTTGAATTTGATATCATGGCATTTGTAAATCATACCTAAATTATGGGGGCACCAATCTTTTCTCTGATTTTGTACATAATAGCATATGTAGTCGTGTACAAAATAGATTCAAATTTAGCTCCACCATTCGAAAATAATCGTAGTTATAGGATTTTCAAGTGTCAAAATTTCAAAAAGAAGTGGATAATTTAATGAGGTTTTCAAACATACAGGGTCAAATATAACGTTGTCTATTTAAGTCAATTCTCATAGTTCAAGAGTTCTCTAAACATGAATGCTTGTGTATCAAAATTTCCAATGAAGTGCCAATAGAGCCTCTACTCGCCCGAAACCGCGTGAGACCAATGTTTGGTAGTACATGGAAATTACTTTTCTAATAAGTCCGACCCGTGAAACCTACCGGCCCGACGTCCAAAGGTCTAAACCGGGGTAGGTTTGTAGCTTCATCTAGACCCATGCCACCGCCTCCGAAAAACATTCATACACAATGGCCGCCTAAGCACACATGCGCACGGCCGAAATCGCTCCCGTCCACTAGACACCTGGGATTACCATCCTACCCCCGACCCACAGTAGGTCCGAAATTTAAGAGGGGGGCAAAGTTTGTACTTTTGCCAAATTTCAAACAAGCGCGTCCCATCTTCTGTTCGAAAAAGGCAAAAACAAGCGCGTCCCAGACCGAAACATGGTTCCCCCCAACCATCTGATTCCCCATTCGTACTCCATGGGCACCAAAACTACCTCTCCACCAGCCGCGAAACCCCGACATCCTCTGTCCGCCACCCCATCCCACCCATCAACCGCCACCCTCCTCCATCATGCAGGAACCGATACCCCGACGTCGTCCACCGCAACCTCAACCGCAACACCCTCCGCTGCTAGTAGTTGAAGCCGATGCCGAGCCGTCCGTACCCGAGCCAGTTCAACCATGCCGTCCTGCGCCTCACCGTTGCCGCTCCAACTTCGCCACCGTCCACCGCACCAGAGTTGTTCCTGCTACGCCATCCTTCGCCGCCTCGGATCTGCTTCCCCTCCGCCAATATACGGCCACAGCAACACAATCAACAATTTGGCCATGGGTCTGTCCAAGGATCCACGGCTCTCTTAAACATCGGTTCCCCTGGGAAAAACAAGAAGATCTCCGTGACGTATCGACACCACACTGGCAACCGATACGGGTACTCCTCTTCCCTTATTCGTGCAAATCTTACATGTCTACTTGCACGGTATTCATCCCACATAAGACACTAGTTGACCGCTTCTTCTTCATACTAGATGTTCCTAGTAACTCGCGATGCACAAGGTTTCTCTTCAAATACTATTTCACCTTAGCTAGAGGTCCGTCGCCCCCCTGAATTTCAATTTTTGGCCAGTTGATTCCCAATTAACAGAAGCATTCCCCAGCGTAACAGGCGCTAGTACACCTATTACATCGGGGAAGCAGCGCCTTGGTGTTTATCTTAGGGGCGTGTGTGGCCTAGAGCTACCGGCGCCTGATCCGGAGGTAGCCCGGGATTAAAGGGATGGCCTGGGGGCGCTGCCAAGCACGGCGGTGGTATGAGGTCGAGGGGAGGGCGGGGTGGCGGAGGCAGGGGTCTGGGCCGGTGGTCGCTGGTGGTTCGAGAAAGATCGTCAACAGTGACTGGCAGGAGGTAGACAAAGACCATCCGCTCGTTCCTTATAGATCGTACGATTCATTAAAAAAATCGACTGGCCTATTTATTTTCAGTCGACTGTTATCTTAGATATGACGACATGTGGTGGTGCGCTGAAGGAGTACCTGCATTTCCTGTGCTCATATATTACAAAATCATACGGAGTAGAATCTAATTTTGTTTGACATGCAATGTTGTAGAGCTATCATATGTCTCCTGTCATTTATTTTTCAGCCACCTGTTATCCTCTACTTTTACAGTGCACTAGTTCTACACACACTTCACCCATACTCTCACTATTGTGTTTTTATGCAAGGTTATTTCAGAGTCTACCTCGAGAGAAGCAAAAAAGATAAGAGAGAAGTTGAGCCAGCTTTCTTCGTGGTTAGGCACGACACGTTACAACGCTATAAAGGGTGTAGTGTCAGCAGATGGAGACGGTAAACGTAGCTCTGGAGTTGATGACCTCGCTCGCAATGAACCACCATCCCAGGTGCTTGCTTTAACTCCACGGTGTCATATGTGGTTGCATGTTCCATATGGTGTCTAGCTTGTATTCGAAAGGTCAAAGTCGGTCTTTGGGGCTGTTTGGTTCTAGGCCTAGCATTGCCACACTTTGCCACATATTTTTGCCAAGCTTGCCTAAGGTTAGTTCATCAAAATGAAAGCCACAAGTTGGCAAGCCTAAGGGAATCTTGCCACATTTTTTGTGTGTATGCCATGTGGGGTCCAAGTGTGGCTTGCCTAAGGCGTGGCTTGAACCAAACACTCACCTAAGTTAGCAAACTTGCCTAGCTTTAGGTGTGGCAACATTTGGCAAAGTTAGTAACAAACCAAACATCCCCTTTATTAAGATAAGGAAAGATATATTTTACATGAACCACCATCCCGTGAGCACCAGAAGACAAATAGCTAGTCAGGGCACTTGCCGAGCCTGTAACAAGCCCAGCAAAGATAGGCATCACCTGGAAGCCAACTAAAAAGCTGCGATGGTGGCGAAGCAGCCCGCCTCCCACCAGGCTCTCAGGTCCTAGATGATCATGCTCACTAGTCACCACTCCAGCCGGATGTCTAGCTTGTATTGCTTCCAATTTGGTTAAATTGCATCTGCTTAGCTTACACATTATACCTTTGAATATGACATGCCTTTCTGTTTTTGGTACATACTAGTACATCTGTGTATTAACCATGTTCTTACATCAAACTAATGTTCTTGTGTATCCCTCATCAATCACTTATGATGAGGCAGGCAGGCAAGGGGACTACTCCTCATTTAAAGAATGCAGCGTCAGCCTCCCGACATGATTCTCAAGAAACAACAATGCTAGATGAAGATAGTGAACGTAGCTCTGTAGTTGATTACAACATTTCCCCTACACTAGCATCGCAGGTGCTTGCTCTAACTTGGCAGCATGATATGTGGTTGCATGTTGCATATGGTGTCTAGATTGTCATTCTTCCAATCTGGTTAAACTGCATGTGCTAGTCTGCTTAGCTTATACATTATACCTGTTAATGTGACATGCCTTCCTGTATTTAGTACATAGTGCATTTGTCTATTAAGCATGTCCTTACATAAAACTTTTGTTTTTTTATCCCGCATCAATCAATATGACGAGACACCTTTAGTATATGTAGTGCGATATTAGTTGCATCTTTCATATGATTTATAGCATGCGCTGCTTCTAATTTGTTGAAATTCCATTTATTATGGGATGCTTTTGACTTGGTAGAGTCATATTGGTTGCATCTCTCATGTGGTGTCTAGTGTGCATTGCTTCTTATTTGTTGGAATGGTTTCTTCTTAGTTTACACAAACAGTTGTGAACATGCCATGCCATCCTGTTTTTCGTACATATTCCATCCTGGTATCATGTGTTTGCCTTACATCAAAGTAGTGATTGTCAGTACCATGCATGAATGAGTTCTGAAGAGAGAATTTTGTTGCTTTTTCTTGTTGGTTTTACTTGACAATTCAAAATCAATAAAGCGGAAGGAAGTTAGCAAGGCCTCTACAGTTTCTACTCCTCCACACCCCCAAGATGATTTCCAAGACAACACATGCATAGACACTCAACAAAGTTGTGTTTATGATGAGCACGTCTCCCCTAGTGCACCATCACCGGTGCTCTCTCTAACTTGGCACTATTATATGTGGTTGCATGTTATGTGTGATGTCTAGCTTGTATTGCTTCTAATTTTGTTGAATTTCATCTGCTTACTTTACACATTATACTTGAATAAGACACGTGTTCCTGTTTCTAGAACATACAATATCTGTCTATCACACCATGTTCTTACATCAAATTACTACTGTTGTGTAACCTGTAACAATCACTTATTATAAAACACGCTTGACTTCGGAGAGTGATATAGGTTACATCTCGCATTCTTTTGTAGCTTGTACTACTAATTTGTTGAAATGGCACTTATGACGAGACAGTTTTAACTTAGTAGAGTGATATTCGTTGCATCTTTCGTATGGTGTCTAGCTTTCATTGCTTCTAATTTGTTGAAATGCCTTCTCCTTAGTTTACACATCATAAGTTGTGAATATTCAATGTTGTGAATATGCAATGGCACTAATGACGAGAGACCTCTAACATGGTAGTGTGATGTTGTTTGCATCTTGCATATGATTAATTTCGTGTGCTGCTTCACATTTGTTTAAACGCCATTTATGATGAGACGCTGTTAACTTGGTAGAGCGATATTTGTAGCATGTTTCATATGGTATCTACCTTCCATTGCATTGCTTCTAATTTGGTGAAATGTCTTCTTCTTAGTTTACACATCATAGTTCTGGTTATCTCTTCTGTCCTGTTTTTGATACATATTACATCCTCCTATCATGTGGTTGTCTAACATCAAAGTTCAGTTCGTCTGCATTATGCATCAATTTGTTCTGAAGAACTAAATTGTTATTCGTTTTTCTTTTCGGCTTGACTTAACATGTCACTGAGAAAGAGGAAGAAACACAGAATGGCAGGGAATGAGAAGCGGATGAATCCTACAGATTCTGCTGGTACTGATGGTGCAATAGAAGGTTAAAGTCCAGCGGAAAATTCTACAAAACGGCATCCCATGCTACACGAGCTACAAAAAAAGCCAAATAGAAAAAAATAGCTGCCACCAAACAAGCAGAGACAACCCTAGTTCTTGCAACACCTACCACAGTACTACCAGCTGCATGAGTTACTCGTGCGTCAACTGAGCTAGCAGCACGTTCCCAAGCTCCCTTGCCACCTGACACTACTTCCCAAGAACTCTTGACACAAGACGAGTTGGCAATATCAGATGAACCTTGTGAGCTTCAGTGGCAAGAAGGTAGTTGTTGGAGTCAAGTTACAGTTGCATGCTTCTTTATATGTAGTCTCATAGTTTGATGTATACTAACACTTCCTATGTTCGTTGTTGGACTAGCACCTAGGCGCAAGAGGAAACAAACATCAGGGATAATGCTCGATAGGTTAACTAAATCTAGAGGAGGAAGAATGGAGATCCGTTTTGAGGCAGGTTTAAAAAGCCCACATGATGCTACAGAGTCAGCCAAGTTAGTATCAGAGGCAGCGGTTGTCATTAGGTGTCATGTACGTATCCTCCCAACGTGGATTCAGTACAGGAATGACAAAGACAAAAGCCAGGTCAACACCTTCCTCGACCATTTATCTGTAAGTATGGTCATGTATGGAAACTAGTAATATCGTCTTGCTCTATCCCATACTTTATAGGTTGCTAATAATGAGACTCCTATAATTTTCAACATATGAGGTTCAAGTTGGATAGCAAAGATGATGCAACCAGACAAGCTTGCACCCATGTTTTCAAGTCTGCTCTGCGATAGTATCGGTATAACTTGACGAAAACTCACTTTGAAGGCAAGGCTAATAGTGAACTTTCCCAAACACCTCCAGTGGAAAATATATCGGATGAAGACTGGAGGGGCCTTGTTAAACACTGGTTTGATCCAAAGTATCAGGTACATTTTATATATGTGATCAGATCACATGTTAAAGTCCTATTTACGCATGTGCCACACAAATCTATCATCTTATAGGTGAAATGTTCAAAGAACAAGGCCAACAGTACGAAAGTGAAATTCCAACAGACGACAGGATCTCGTAGCTATATTGCACACTGCGAGGCTCTTGTAATTAGCTATTGTTTCACTATTTTCGTTGTACCATATTATCAGATCTATATTGACTTCCTCGAAATGCAGAGGAAAGCCCGCAAGGACCAAAAAGTACCTAAACCAAATGATGTGGAAATCTTCAAGGACTGTCACACCAGCAAGAAGAAGGGCATGACTACACCAGTCAAAGCCACTATTGTAAGTCCTTAATCCTCATGCATTTTAACTACTACTTACTCTGACTTGTGCCTTGAACTGCATGGTTTGCATCCAATGTCTATTACTCTTTTCAATTTTATACACAATTGTCTTAGCATATTATTGCTCCTTACAAGGTTTAAAAGAGAGGAGTGATGTTCCTTTGATCTTGACCCGTAATCTAGTTCCGTGCTGGACTTGCCCACACAACGTTACAATTGCTTGTTTGTCTATTCTCAGTTGTTTTGTGATATGAATGATGTCATACTATGCTTACCGTATTATAAACTTCGTCTCTTTATCCTTAGCCCTCAATACAATGTGAAGAAATATACAATACATTAGCGATGGTACATGGTCATATGTTTGGAACCTGGTTTTATTATGTACTTTGCAATAAAATACAACTAATATTTTACATGGGTTCACCAGAATAAGTTCTGTATATAGACCAAAGCTATTTTGTTTGGTTTTGCTGCCTCCTTAATATCTTCTGTTCTGGTACTACTAATGTAAAAACTCAACTTTTCAGCGAGCTATGGAAAAAATGGTGGAACCGCCACCTTCTGAAGGTGGCGAGGCAACTATAACCGCAATGTCAGCTCTTGCTGCAGTGGGCCAGTACCTGTCCACTAACAGTGCCAAAAGCACGTTCCTGCATAATACTGGTTGGTTGTTAAGGCAATGTCGTCCAAACTGCCTCATGATCAAGATATGCAAGCTCAAAGCAATGTTGTATCTGCGCTCCAGACACAAGTCCATTCCCTAACAGAGACCCTTTGTGAAACAAGGAGAGACATTGTTCGATGTCGTCAAGATATGCATGGTTTTCAAACCAGACTATTAGACATTTGCTATGTTGTTCAGGAGCCTAGGGGAAATGAAGGCGAGGGTTATGGTGCTCCATCGGACAATACAGCATGAAAACGTAATAGTCGGGTCAAATGAACTCAGCTTCTGAACTTCTGGCGGTGCATTTATCTGCTAGACTGTTAAGTTTTATGCCAACCTTCCTTTTGTTATATAGTTGTAATTTGTTTTGGTGCGATACAAAATGTATTCTTAATGTGCAGCCACTGGCTAAAGAAAACAGCAAGCCCATTTTGTATAGTGTAGGGTGTTCCCTATATTTGCACTGGTGGTGATCTTTGGTGCCGAGTGGATGTAATCTATGCAATCGCCTTAATAGCCTAGCGTTAGTTTCGGCCTTATTTATTTCCTAGTCTTCTTTTTCCCTGTTTGCTAGTGGCCGCAACAACCATGGGCCATATACGAGCCGTAGGATCCATGGGTCTCCTACGGGCCGTAGGATCCATGGGTCTCCTACGGGCCGTAGGATCCATGGGTCTCCTACGGGCCGTTGAAAATTGTGCCTCCAACAGGGCCGTAGAATCGGTGGGCCTCGAGCCGTCGGATAAATGGGTCTACATGGGCCGTAAATGGGGGTAATTGGTATCAGCCCAGCATGGTAACAGGCTGTAGGACAACAAAGGTTTTTCTATCACAGGCATAACGAGTCGTTAATGGGCTCAATATAGGATGGGCTGGAAACGGTGCAATGGGTTAACAGGCCAGAAATGGGCCGACTCTTGCCATGGGCTGAATTTGTCCCATTAGGGGAACATGCCAGTAACGGGCCGACTCTTGACATGGGCTGAATTTGGCCCATTAGAGGAACAAGCTAGTAACGGGCCGGAAGTAATCGAGGGCCGAAAAGGAGCCCAAGAACGTATGGCCGTCAATAGGCCGAAAGCTAACATGGGCTGGAAACGGCCCATGTAAATCACGGATCGTTAATAGGTAGAAAGAGAATTATTGTTCATTATGGGCTAGAGTCACTGTGGGCCTATTAAGGGCCTAAAGATACAATGGCCTCATATGGTCCGAAAGACATCGTGGGCCATACATGAGCCCAAAGTGAAATGGGCTAGTATTATATCCGATGGCCCACATGACAATGTTGGGCCGATTTCCTTTAGGGCCTAACGGGCCATGAGTTACCGGGCCGTAAAATGGGCTATTTGTGAAGAAACCGTTAACAGGCTTTTCATGGGCCAGCCCATTAACTTTTGACCAAGTCAAACGAGCCGGCTTTGTAAGCTAAATGGGCCAGTGGTGGGTCGTGGCACGTGTCGACATATCATAGGCGCCTATCTGGCCCACTTACGAGCTGACACGTGTTTCGTCCGGCCAATAAGAATTTTACATGTGGAAATTTCCCATTTGTCGGGGCTGTTAGACCCGATAGCTTAACGACGTTCTGTTATGGTGGATGCCACGTGTCGGTCACCCTTGATGAAAGCACTTCTGTGACGCGCGATTTATCGTCATGGAAGTGGACACTTCCGTGATGATAATTTTGGTAATGTCATGGAACACTTCTACGACAACACATGTATGACTATCTTGATTCTGTCATAAAATAGTCATGGATGTACATGCATGACAAAAAACACGACCTACTGTGACAAACACGTATCATCATGGAAGTGTATTTTTTTGTAGTGCAAGCTTGAGCGATGCTTTCTCTTTCGCGAGGCCAAAAATTATATATATAATTACGATCACGATGAACGTGATGCATAGGATAAAACTTCTGGTGAAATTCCAATTTCAATCGGTTGTAGTTCCATGATCCCATATCATCACATAGCCTAAACCATGTCAATGCCTCCCCCTTCAAAGATAAAGGGAAGAACTTCTTCTTGATAACATCCTCGGGAATACCTGCAAGTTTAAATAATCCACAGACTTCATCCACATAGATTAGGTGCATATTAGGATGCAATGTTCCATCTCCTGTAAAGGGATTAGCTAGCAGTTTCTCTATCATACCTAAATGAATTTCAAAGGAAACATTTTCAGTAGATTCAGTAGGTTGAGGAGAAATTCTTTACTCTACTGGTCGGGGTGAAGATACCCCGAACAAGCCCCTCAAAGGATTATTTTCCATAGTAGCAAGTGATAGTAAATTTCAGCACACTATATAAATTTTTCCTTACCAAATTCCACCTACCAAAGGCGCTTCACTCCCTGGCAACGGCGCCAGAAAAGAGTCTTGATGACCCACAAGTATAGGGGATCTATCGTAGTACTTTCGATAAGTAAGAGTGTCAAACCCAACGAGGAGCAGAAGGAAATGACAAGCGGTTTTTAGTAAGGTATTCTCTGCAAGCACTGAAATTATCGGTAACAGATAGTTTTGTGATAAGGTAGTTCGTAACGGGTGACAAGTAACAAAAGTAAACAAGGTGCAGCAAGGTGGCCCAATCCTTTTTGTAGCAAAGGACAAGCCTGGACAAACTCTTATATAAAGGAAAGCGCTCCCGAGGACACATGGGAATTATCGTGAAGCTAGTTTTCATCATGCTCATATGATTCGCGTTCGTTACTTTGATAATTTGATATGTGGGTGGACCGGTGCTTGGGTACTGCCCTTCCTTGGCAATCATCCCACTTATTATTAACACCTCTCACAAGCATCCGCAACTACGAAAGAAGAATTAAGGTCAACCTAACCATAGCATGAAACATATGGATCAAATCAGCCCCTTACGAAGCAACGCATAAACTAGGGTTTAAGCTTCTGTCACTCTAGCACCCCATCATCTACTTATTACTTCCCAACGCCTTCCTCTAGTCCCAAACAATGGTTAGCGTCATGTAGTTGACGTTCACATAACACCACTAGAGGAAAGACAACATACATCTTATCAAAATATCGAACGAATACCAAATTCACATTACTACTTATAGCAAGCCTTCTCCCATGTCCTCAGGAACAAACGTAACTACTCACAAATCATATTCATGTTCATAATCAGAGGGGTATTAATATGCATTAAGGATCTGAACATATAATCTTCCACCGAATAAACCAACTAGCATGAACTACAAGGATTAATCAACACTACTAGCAACCCACAGGTACCAATCTGAGGTTTTGAGACAAAGATCGGATACAAGAGATGAACTAGGGTTTGAGAGGATATGGTGCTGGTGAATATGTTGATGGAGATTGACCCCCTCCCAATGAGAGGATCGATGGTGATGATTTCCCCCTCCCGTAGGGATGTTTCCCCGGCAGAACGGCTTCGCTGGAGCCCTAGATTGGTTCCGCCAAGGTTCCGCCTCGAGACGGCGACTCTTCATCCCGAAAGCTTGCTTCTAATCTTTTCCAGGGCGAAAGACTTCATATAGCAAAAGACGGTAACCTGTAGCGACCAGACCTCAAACAGTTTGATCTCTATGCATCAGTGTCATTCCTGGATCGGTAATGCTGACATGCACAATACTTGAAGGATTTATAATAGAGTAGCAATCACACACTTATTACATCGAAATGTCTCAAAAGAGAAACTTATTACAATAAATATGGCTTAAAGCCATCTAATAACAATAACAGCGGAAGGCCTGGAAGATAAAGTGAGTCCATCAACTCCAACGGCATCACTGAGTGAAAGATCACGACCTAAGGCACCTTACTCGTCGTCTGAAAAGTCTGCAACATGAACGTTGCAGCCCGAAAATGGGTCAGCACATGGAATATGCTGGAAATGTAACACATAGAGAGTAATGAACAGAAATAATGCTAGTTCTACATGCATATATGGCTGGTGGAAAGCTCTATGGTTACAGTTTTGCATAAAGCCAATTTTTCCCTACAACAAAGGAATAAACTTTATTTAACTATCATGGTGGTTGTTAAACATTGAGAAAGTTCACCCAACTCAATCCCAATTAAGCATCATCATTAACCCAATCAAAATTAAATTAAGTAACATGTTGAGATTCACATGATAATCCAAGAACTAGATACTCAAAACATCCATAATCGGGGACACGCCTAATCATGATTAGTTTGTACACTCTGCAGAGGTTTGCGCACTTTTCCCCACAAGACTCGATCTCCTCCGTTGAATTTCTCGCACTACATGATGTTTGAGAAACGAATGACCGAGACACAGTCTTTCAGAAGCGTTAGCACCTTACGATGGGTAGACAGTTACACCTATTTTCCCCTACATCTGCTAGTCCACCACTGTAAGAGTTCACACGACTTAATCAACTATGCTAGAGCCCATAATAGCTTGCGTCTGCACACGGAATTTTCTAGCATGAATAATCTTATGATCCCTTTGAGCCTAGGTGGCGGTCCATAGGAGAATCACACGGTACCCCGGGATTTCCAAAATAACAGGCAACACTGGGTTCCCCAGGTGCCTCAATCCACCCAGATGTGTATTAAAGTAGCCACCTTAAGTTAACCATTAAGTAACAATACTCACATCTGTCATGGATACACTCACCCAATCCACGTCTACAAGCATAGCATAGCAATATAAGCAAACGTAGAAGTAACCCCCAAAGGTTTGATAATAAACAAGACAATAGGTACTACCTCATCTACTTCCCAGAACCCACATATTAAACAAATCTAAACCATGCAATTGTTTGAGGATTGATCTAATGCAATAAAAGTGGGTAGTAAAGAGGTATAATCACAGTGTTACTTGCCTTGCTGATGATCCGTGAAACCTAGAGACTCGTAGTAGCATGCTTCGCACTCCGGGTACTCTGTGACAAACAAACAAGCATACAATAAGCACTCAACTACTAGCACGGGTAAAACTCAAATAAAAGATCTAACCAGAATGTTCAACTTAAGAACTCTGGTTTGCAAAAAGAATCAAATCAAACGAAGCAACGAAACCCAAACAGAGAAAGAAACAAGCTTCATTTACTAATCTGGACTTAAGTCAAATTTTACAGTAGCAAAAACTTGTTTGAGTTGGTTAAACAGAAAGAGGGCTTAGGGACGAAACTCTAGGCGCTTGAATAGCCTGATTCCGATAAACGAGCGAAAAGATAAACTAAAACGAAAATCAGGGCAGAAATCGCGATCGAAAATAATCGCGGAAAATCCCTTGAAAAAGAAAAACTGACGAACAGGCTAACGAACGGACATTCGTTGTCTGCGGCTAAACGGTGAAAATCGTTCGTGAAACGAACGAACGAATGGGCGTTCGCTAAATAACTAAACCGGAAAAAAATAAAACCAATCTATTCTAAAAAAATGAACTAGGGATTCTAAAAATACCGAATCAGTTTTCTAAAGAAAACCGGCGGCGGCGGCGGTGGCTACCTCGTCGAAATCAGGCGAGGCACGGGGCTCCGGCGGGGCTGGGTGGCATCGGTGGCGGCGGCGGAGTGCGGCGCGCGAGCGGGCGGCGGCAGGCGGCGGCTGCTGCTGCGGCTGCGGGCGGGGTGGGGTGGAGGCGGTGGGGTGCCGCGACATTTAAAGGGGGAGGAGGGGCGGCTCGGCGTGGGGAGGGGGCCAGGGCGGCGGCGTGTGGCTCCCGGACTCCAGCCGGAGTTCGGCTCAGCCACGGCGGGGCGCGAGCGAGGCGGCGAGGTGGCTAGGCCGGCTGGGCCTTCGGCCCGGTCGGTCCGAACGGATTTTTTTTAAAATAATACCACCGAAATTTAAATAAATCCTAGAAATTAAAATAAAAATCTAAAAAAGCCAAAACAAATTTTCACCGTCTAATTAAAATATTTAGAGCGAGATGAACATTTTCTTGGCCCTAAAATGCCATTTTAAAAACGTGTAATTTTTCTAATTCAAATAAAACTACAATAAAACAAAATAAAATAAATAAAATGATTTTAATATTTTCCCTCTAATATTTCATTTATTTTGGAGAAGTCATTTTATCCCCTCTCATATATTTTTTTATTTTTAGAAATATTAGGAAGAAAAATAATCAAAACCAATCGATCCTCTTTTCAAAATTTGAGAAAACTCAAATATGAAAATTACGAAATCCGCAACTCTCTCCGTGGGTCCTTGAGTTGCGTAGAATTTCTAGGATCAAGCCAAAATGCAATAAAATATGATATGCAATGATGATCTACTGTATAACATTCCAAATTGAAAATTTGGGATGTTACAAACCTACCCCCCTTAAGATGAATGTCGCCCTCGAGATTCGGGTTGGCTAGAAAATAGGTGAGGGTGGTCCTTCCGTAGGTCTTCTCCTTGTTCCCAGGTGCCTTCATCTTAGGTATGGTGGCTCCATTGAACTTTCCATAACTTGATAACCTTGCTGCGTGTGGCTCGGTTGGCAAACTCGAGAATCTTCACTGGTTTCTCCTCATAAGTCAAATCGCTATCCAACTGAATCGATTCCAGTGGAACTTTATCTCTTAGAGGTATATCAGCCATCTATGCGTGTCACTTCTTCAACTGGGAAACGTGGAACACATCGTGAACTCCTGACAATCCTTCGGGCAACTCCAACTTATATGCAACTTCTCCCATACGTTCCAAAACTTTGTATGGTCCCACAAAACATGGTGCTAACTTTCCCTTAACTCCAAAACGTTTAACTCCTCGAAGCGGGGACACACGAAGATAAACTCTGTCTCCGACTTTGTAAACTGTCTCCTTGCGTTTAGAATCCGCATAGCTCTTCTGCCTGGACTAGGCTACCTTGAGTCTATCACGAATCAGCTTAACCTTCTCTTTGGACTCTTTAATCAAATCTGGTCCAAACAAATGTCGGTCTCCAACTTCGTCCCACAACAACGGTGTCCTGCACCTCCTTCCGTACAAAGATTCGAAAGGGGCCATCTTCAAATTGGATTGATAACTGTTATTGTAAGAGAATTCTGCATAAGGCAAATTGTCATCCCAACTAGATCCATAATCTAGCGCACAAGCTCTCAACATGTGCTCCAGAATCTGATTGACTCTCTCAGTTTGTCCATCTGTCTGCGGATGAAAGGCTATACTGAACTCTAGCCTGGTACCCAAAGTTTTGTGCAACCAATTCCAGAACTTTGAGGTAAATTGGGTTCCTCTATCTGATACAATGGTCCTTAGAACTCCATGCGGACATACGATCCTGTTCATGTATATCTTTGCCAATTTAGCACTGCTGTAAGTGGTCTTCACTGGGATGAAATGAGTTACCTTTGTCAAACGATCGACTACAACCCATACCAAGTCATAGCCTGAACGAGTCCTGGGCAATCCCGTGATAAAATTCATGCCTAGCTTATCCCACTTCCATTCGGGTATCGGCATTGGCTGTAGCAATCCTGCTGGCTTCTGATGCTCTCCCTTCAATCTCTGACATACATCACAAACTACTACATATTCTGCAATATCTTTCTTCATTCCGGTCCACCAGAAACTATCCTTCAAGTCCAGATACATCTTGGTATTTCCTGGGTGAATCGAATGCGGCGAATCATGGGCCTCTTGCAGAATCAACTTCCAGATCTCCGGATCATTAGGCACATATACACGGTCCTCAAACCATAAGGTATCGTGCTCATCCTCACGAAATCCCTTAGCTTTTCCTTTGCTCATCTCTTCCTTTATCTCGGCAATCTCCTTGTCGGTCTTCTGAACTTCTCTGATCTTATCCATCAAGGTAGACTAAATCTCCAATGCTGCTACATAGCCTCTCGGAACTATCTCCAAACATAGATCGCGAAGATCCTCTGCTAACTCCTTGGGTAACTCTCCGGTCATGAGTGTGTTGACATGGATCTTGCGGCTCAACGCATCGGCTACTACATTAGCCTTTCCAGGATGATAATGCAGCCTCATATCATAATCCTTAATGAGCTCCAACCATCTTCTTTGCCTGAGATTCAACTCCTTCTATGTGAAGATGTACTGCAAACTCATGTGATCCGTGTACACCTCACAATGGTTTCCGATGAGAAAGTGTCTCCATGTCTTCAAAGCATGCACTACGGCTGCTAACTCCAAATCATGTGTAGCATAATTCAACTCATGGGGTTTAAGATGTCGTGAGGCATAAGAAACAACTCTTCCCTCCTGCATAAGTACTGCTCCAAGTCCACGACGAGAAGCATCGTAATATACTTCATAATCCTTGCGCTGATCTGGCAGAATCAACACTTGTGATGTAACCAAGCATTTCTTCAACTCCTGGAAACTGGCCTCACATTCCTCAGTCCATTTGAACTTGATGTCCTTCTTCAACAACTCCGTCATGGGCTTTGCAATCTTCGAGAAATTCTCAATGAATCTCCGGTAGTATCCCGCGAGTCCCAGAAAACTCCGGATCTCCCCAACTGACGTGGGTGCTTCCCAATTTGTCACAGTGACAACTTTGGTGGGGTCTACTGCAATTCCTTCTCTGGATATCACATGTCTGAGGAATCCAACTTCCTTCAACCAAAACCCACACTTGCTGAATTTGGCATATAACTAATGTTCTCTGAGCTTTCCAAGTACCAAGCACAAATGCTCCTTATGCTCCTCTTCATTCTTCGAGTAGACTAGAATATCATCAATGAACACCATGACAAACTTATCCAAAAAGTCCATAAACACCTTGTTCATCATGTTCATGAAATAGGCAGGTGCGTTAGTCAAACCAAATGACATAATGGTATACTCATATAGCCCGTATCTTGTGGTAAAAGCTGTCTTAGGTATATCCTACTCTCGAATCTTCAACTGGTGGTATCCTGATCGCATATCGATCTTGGAAAATACCTTAGCTCCTTGTAGCTGATCAAACAGATCATTGATCATCGGCAGTGGGTACTTGTTCTTGATTGTCACTTCATTCAATCCTTGATAATCAACAACCATCCTCAACGATCCATCCTTCTTCTCCACTAGAAGCACTGGTGATCCCCAAGGTGACGAACTTGGGTGAATATAGCCTTTATCTAGTAACTCCTTAATCTGCTTCTTAATTTCCTCCAAATCCTTTGCGGGCATCCTGTACGGTCTCTTAGATATTGGCCCTGTGCCTGGAAAAAGCTCAATCAAAAACTCAATGTCTCTATTCGGTGGCATGCCTGGCAACTCTTCTAGAAATACATCAGGGAAATCGTTCACCACTGGCACTTCCTCCTGTACCACTCCTGATAAGGAATTCACTTGAGTCCTCTTCGGCACATGCTGGGATACATACTTAATCCTCCTTCCTTCTAGGGTGGTGAGCAAAATCGACTTACTGGCGCAATCAATTTTTCTTCCTCCATACATCGATAGCCAATCCATACCCAGAATTACATCCAAACCTTGCGACTCCAAAATTATCAGGTCTGAGGGGAAAACATGCCTCCCTATGGTCAATGGCATTTGAAAACATCCTTGACTTGCCATATACTCCGCTCCTGGTAAGCTTACTAACATAGGTGTTCTAAGAACTTTGGTGGGCAGTTTATACTTATCCACAAATCCCCTTGATATGTATGAATGTGATGCACCAGTATCAAAAAGAACGATTGCAGTAAATGACTTAACCAAAAACTTACCTATTAATGCATCTGGCTGGGCTTCAACCTCCTCCATGTTAACGTGGTTCACCTGTCCCCTGTTGAAAGGGTTCGGCTTCTTCCCAGAGCTTCCATTGCCATTTCCATTCTTAGCTTCAGGACATTCATTGACATAATGTCCAGTCTTCTGGCACTTGTAGCAAGTGACGTGGCTCAGATCCTTCTTGGCTGGGGTTGCTGGGTTGGAACGGTTCTGGCCATTGCTTCCTCCATTACCATTCCCGTTCCTGGGGACACTATGGTTGTGCGAACTCCCTCCATTATGGTTGTGGCCTCCATGGTTATGCTGAAAAGGTCCTCCCAAGTTCGGGGTAAAACAGGGCTTTTGCTGAGCTCCAGAGTTGTACTTCCCTTGTCCATACTTCCTCTTGCGGTTGTCAATCTGCTGCTGCTTCCCTTCAATCATGAGAGCTCTATCTACCAACTCCTGATAGATGTTGAAGGTTGCTACCAGCAACTGCATGCTCAGCTCATCATTCAGTCCTTCTAGAAACTTCTCCTGCTTAGCTGCATCTGTAGCAACGTCATCTGGGGCGTAACATGCTAATTTACTAAAATCATCCACATACTGGCCAACAGTACATCCTCCTTGGCATAAGTTGCAAAACTCACGCTTCTTGATGGCCATCGCTCCTGCTGAAACATGGGCAGTACAGAAAGCCTGCTAAAACTGGTCCCATCTGACAGTGTCAATGGGGTAAGTGGCTGTGAAATTCTCCCACCATGATGTTGCGGGTCCATCAAGCTGATGTGCTGCAAAATGCACTCTCTCCGCATCTGTGCATCCTGCAGTGGTCAACTCCCTTCCAATCTTGCGGAGCCAATCATCTGCAACTATCGGCTCGGTGCTGCTAGAGAACACCGACGGATTAAGCCTCAAGAAACAGGCTAAGTGATCAACAGGTGGTGGTGGTGGTGGGTTGTTGTTGTTGTTGTTGTTGTTGTTGTTGTTGTTGTTGTTGTTGTTGTTGTTGTTGTTGTTGTTGTTGTTGTTGTTGTCGTCGTCGTCGTCGTTGTTGTTGTTCCCCTGATTCTGATTCTGGACTAGTATCTGCATCAATGCATTCTGCTGCTGGATTAACTGAGTGAGCTCCGGTGGGAATGCAAATCAATTGTCGCATCTCGGAGGCATCTGAGGGTTTAGAAAAGATGAGAAAATAGAATAGAATGAGGTCTAAAGGGAAAACACTACCCATATGCACATGATACAAACACAAACATATCACTTCAATCAATCCAAACAAGGGCATACAACGGTCTAACTTATCATTAAAAAAAGTGCTCGGACTATGCTATATACATGGGGGAATACTACTACTGTTATGGTGGTCGACTAGAAAAATTGATCGGTCGAAGACTCCATGATATCTGCTCCACCTTCATCAACATAGTCATCATCACTATCGTCAGGGTCCGAGTCAGTGTCGTCGATGATGATGGAGTTCTCCGGGCAAGTGGAATCGTCGTCTTCTCCTCCTGGCGCGGGGTATCCCATGAATCTTTTAGCTTCTTCTTCAGGTCATCATTCTTCTCCACGAGTGTTGTCATTTCCTCCTCATATCCATCGCGTGTAGTCTTGAGTTCTTCCAGTTCTGTGATCCCGGTCATAGCCTTCTTCAGATCTATCATGCCTACGCACATCTAGTTCTCTTGGCGTTGAATGTGATGGTTTAATTCCTGGATGAAAGCTGCAATATATATGTCCTTCCTGGTGCTGATCATCTCCCATTGCTCATCTCGGTGCCCACAAATCTGGTAGATAGTATCCTTGAGATCCTTGTGGTAAACTTCTCCAATGTGTCCCATAGTGATGTGGACTGCCATGCTCTTTCCTAGCCTCCAAGTTGGTGCATCAAAGGAAAACTCTATGGGCTCAGTGACGGGCATGAACATCCTTCCTGAACTTGAACTCGAATCATCCAACACTCCTCTTTTGGCAAAGTGGCGATGTAGGTCCCGGTGAAGCTCGGTACTCTGATGTTCAGCGTGTGCTCTGATACCATCTTGTAGCGACCAGACCTCAAACAGTCTGATCTTTGTGCATCAGTGTCATCCCTGGAACGGTAATGCTGACACACACAATACTTGAAGGATTTATAACAGAGTAGCAATCACACACTTATTACATCGAATGTCTCAAAAGAGAACTTATTACAATAAATAAGGCTTAAGGCCATCTAATAACGATAACAACGGAAGTCTTGGAAGATAAAGCGAGTCCATCAACTCCAACGGCATCACTGAGTGAAAGATCACGACCTTAGGCACCTTATTCGTCGTCTGAAAAGTCTGCAACATGAACATTGCAGGCTGAAAACGGGTTAGCACATGGAATATGCCGGCAATGTAAGACATGGAGAGTAATGAACAGAAATAATGCTAGTTCTACATGCATATATGGCTGGTGGAAAGCTCTATGGTTACAGTTTTGCATAAAGCCAATTTTTCCCTACAACAAAGGAATATATTTTATTTAACTATCATGGTGGTTGTTAAACATTGAGAAGGTTCACCCAACTCAATCCCAATGAAGCATCATCATTAACCCAATCAAAATTAAATTAAGTAACATGTTGAGATCCACATGATAATCCAAGAACTAGATACTCAAAACGTCCATAACCGGGGACACGGCTAATCATGATTAGTTTGTACACTCTGCAGAGGTTTGTGCACTTTTCCCCACAAGACTCGATCTCCTCCGTTGAATTTCTCGCACTACATGATGTTTGAGAAATGGGTGACCGAGACACAGTCTTTCAGAAGCGTTAGCACCTTACAATGGGTAGACAGTTACACCTAGTTTCCCCTACATCTACTATTCTACCACTGTAAGAGTTCACACGACTTAATCAACTATGCTAGGGCCCATAATAGCTTGCGGCTGCACACGGAAGTTTCTAGCATGAATAATCTTTTGATCCCTTTGAGCCTGGGTGGCGGTCCATAAGAGAATCACACGGTACCCCGGGATTTCCAAAAAAACAGGCAACACTGGGTTCCCCAGGTGCCTCAATCCACCCAGATGTGTATTAAAGTAGCCACCTTAAGTTAACCATTAAGTAACAATACTCACATTTGTCATGGATACACTCACCCAATCCACGTCTACAAGCATAGCATAGCAATATAAGCAAACGTAGAAGTAACTCCCAAAGGTTTGATAATAAACAGGACAATAGGTACTACCTCATCTACTTCCCAAAACCCACATATTAAACCGATCCTAACCATGCAATTGTTTGGGGATTGATGTAATGCAATAAAACTGGGTAGTAAAGAGGTATGATCAAAGTGTTACTTGCCTTGCTGATGATCCGTGAAACCTAGAGACTCGTAGTAGCACGCTTCGCACTCCGGGTACTCTATGGCAAACAAACAAGTACAATAAGCACTCAACTACTAGCACGGGTAAAACTCAAATAAAAGATCTAACCAGAAAGTTCAACTTAAGAACTCTGGTTTGCAAAAAGAATTAAATCAAACAAAGCAACAAAACTCAAACAGCAAAAGAAACAAGCTTTGGTTACTAATCTAGAATTAAGTCAAATTTACAGTAGCAAAAACTTTTTTGAGTTGATTAAACAGAAAGAGGGCTTCGAGACTAAACTCTAGGCGCTTGAATCGCCTAATTCCGATAAACGAGCGAAAAGATAAACTAAAACGAAAATCAGGGCAGAAACCGTGATCGAAAATAATCACGGAAAATCCCAGGAAAAAGAAAAACTGACAAACGGGCTAATGAACGGACGTTCGCTGTCTGTGGCTAACCAGTGAAAATAATTCATTGAAACGAACGAACGAACGGGCGTTCGCTAAATAACTAAACCAGAAAAAAACCGATCTATTCTAAAAAATGAACTAGGGTTTCTAAAAAAGCCGAATCGGTTTTCTAAAGAAAACTGGCGGCGGCGGGGGCTACCTCATCGAAATCCGGCGAGGCACGGGGCTCCGGCGGGGCTGGGTGGCGGCGGCGGTGGCGGCGGCAGAGTGCAGCGCGCGAGCGGGTGATGGCAGGCGGCGGCGGCGCGGCAAGCGGCAGCGGCTGCTGCTGCGGCTGCGGGCGGGGTGGGTTGGAAGCGACGGGGTGCCACAACAATTAAAGGTGGAGGAGGGGCGGCTCGGCTTGGGGAGGGGGCCAGGGCTGCGTCGGGTGGCTCCCGGACTCCAGCCGGAGTCCGGCTCGGCCATGGCGGGGCGCGAGCGAGGGAGCGAGGCCGCTGGGCCGGCTGGGCCTTCGGCCCGGTCGATCTGATCGGATTTTTTTTAAATAATACCACCGAAACTTAAATAAATGCTATAAAATAAAAGAAAAAAACTAAAAATTCCAAAACAAGTTTTCACGTCTACATAAAGTATTTAGAACGAGATGAACATTCTCTTGGCCCTAAAATGCAATTTTGAAAACGAGCAATTTTCTAATTCAAATAAAACTGCAATAAAACCAAATAAAATAAATAAAATGATTTTAACATTTTTACTCTAATATTTCATTTATTTTGGAGAAGTCATTTTATCCCCTCTCATATTTTTTTTTATTTTTAGAAAGATTAGGAAGAAAAATAATCAAAACCAATCGATCCTCTTTTCAAAATTTGAGAAATCTCAAATATGAAAATAACGAAATCCCCAACTCTCTCCGTGGGTCCTTGAGTTGCGTAGAATTTCTAGGATCAAGCCAAAATGCAATAAAATATGATATGCAATGGTAGTCTACTTTATAACATTCCAAATTGAAAATTTGGGATGTTACAGCACTGGAGGCCTGCCAGGGGCCCACGAGATAAGGGGCGCGCCCAGGGGGTAGGGCTCGCCCCCACCCTCGTGCCAGGGTGTGGGCCCCCTCTAGTCAATTCTTTCGCCAGTATTTTTTATTAATTCCAAAACATGCCTCCGTGAAGTTTCAGGAGTTTTGGAGTTGTGCAGAATAGGTCTCTAATATTTGCTCATTTTCTAGCCCAGAATTCCAGCTGCCGGCATTCTCCCTCTTCATGTAAACCTTGTAAAATAAGAGAGAAAAGGCAAAAGTATTGTGACATAATGTGTAATAACAGCCCATAATGCAATAAATATCAATATCAAAGCATGATGCAAAATGGACGTACCATGCGCCAACGCCGGCCGTGGTCTTGGGGTGATCTCTGGAGTCGAAGGTGAGGTCGGCCTGGGGTGCCGCCCAGCCCGGAGGGGCCCCTCGCAGGGACGGAGAAGCGCCCATCTGGCGAAAGAACTGCTTGGCTGGCAGTTCGAAGTCGGTACCTCCGACCCGCCGAGGATGATGGTGGCGACGTGGTGTGCCGGGACCGCGAAGCACATGGTGAACAACTCGCATAGCTCCTCCCACGAAATCATCGAAGATTCCAGCAAGCCGAACAGCCAGGTGCGAGGCATGCCTGCGAGTGCCATGGGGAGCCAATTCGCCATGACCTTGTCATCTCCGCCCGCTACCCAGATGGCCTACTCGTATGCCAGGAGGAACCCTGTAGGGTCCGCCGCGCCATCATAGCACGGCGGCAGCTCCGACCTGAACTTCGGAGGCCACCGCACATGTCGCAAGGCAGGGGAAAAGGCCCAGAAGACCACGACGCCTCCGAACGTGCCCGGTGGACCAGCGGAAGAAGCGGTGCCCACCATGGAGAAGCGGCAAGGGTGGAGCATGGTTGATGAAGAGGCCAACCTCCGACACGCCCCCTACCTGGCGCGCCAAATATTGGATTCCGGGCTCCGCAGACCCAAGAAAGGTTCGAACTCAGGGGCGTGTCCGAAGAACTCAACCTCTCAAGCCGATCGATCCGCTGCTCTCAGGACATAGCTCGATGAACACAACAGAGGAAGACATGGCAATTTACCTAGTTCCGGGCCACCTTGCAGTGTAATACCCTACTCCTGCTATCTGGTGGATTAGCCTCGCGACGGGCTGAGGACGAACTAGTACAAGTGGAAGAACAACCTCAGGAGATGTATTCTTGTGATGAGCTCTCGGTGGTTCGATGAGCTGATCACTTGTTGAGTCGATCCATCTCTATGGTGGTGGCTAGGCTATATTTTATAGTGGCCCAGGTCCTGTTCCTTCGAAACTTGGGCGGGAAGGGGACAAGAAGTACATCTAATCCTGACGAAAGGTGGTCTTTGTCGGTGTCAAAACCGGCGGATCTCGGGTAGGGGGTCCCGATATGTGTGTCTTAGGCTGATGGTAACAAGAAGCAAGGGACACAATGTTTACCCAGGTTCGGGCCCTCTCGATGGAGGTAAAACCCTACTTCCTGCTTGATTAATATTGAAGATATGTGTAGTACAAGAGTAGATCTACCACAAGATCATAGAGGCTAAACCCCAAGAGCTAGCCTATGATGGTATGATTGTAATTGTGATCGGCCTTCTAAGGACCATCCTCTCCGGTTTATATAGACACCGGAGAGCTAGGGTTTACATGGAGTCGGTTACAAGGAAGGAAACATAATATCTGGATCGCCAAGCTTGTCTTCCACGCAAAGGAGAGTCCCATCCGGACACGAGCCGAAGTCTCGAGTCTTGTATCTTGACGCTAATATAGTCCGGACGATGTGTATAGTCCGGCTATCCGGATACCCCCTTATCCAGGACTCCCTTAGTAGCCCCTGAACCAGGGTTCAATGACGATGAGTCCGGCGCGCAGTCTTGTCTTCGGCATTGCAAGGCGGGTTCCTCCTCCGAATACGCCAAGATAGTTATCGAACACGTAGACAGTGTCCGGATCTGCAAGATGATCTTCACATACCCTAGCATAAATCCGTTCTGGTGGCAATTTTTGCACGTCGTGCCCTTGCATCATGGCCTGGTCCAACACGAACCGACGTCTCCTGCTCCCCCTCGACTCGCGTCGCGAGGCGGTTTTATTGGCACGTCCTACCAAAGCAGAGATCGTGTCCCCCTTAATACGGGCTCTTTTATCAATATGGGCATCTATGACCCCACGGCGACCGTTGGTATGATTCCGTGTATTTTAGATAAGTCTCAAGCGGTCACGCTGAGGACTCTTGGTATTCATCCCTTTTATAAAGGGGTCAAGGCCTACACCTTTTTACCACCTCTCCTGCTCTTCCTCGCCCCTCGAGCTCCGGCACTCAAAACCTAAGCTCCAGCACCCCAGATCCTCCAGCATGTCCGGATCCGACGCAACAGGCCGGTGGGTGGCCTCCTTGGTTCAGGATGAAGATATTGCGAAGCTTAGGGAGGTCGGATACCTGACCGCCGATGTCCAGCACAGGCTTCCTGCTCCGGGGAAAATTATCCCCACGCTGGAGCCCAATGAGAGCGTCGTGTTCATTCCTCACTTCCTCCGAGGCCTGGGCCTCACCCTCGACCCCTTTATGAGGGGGCTCATGTTCTACTATGGGTTGGATTTTCACGATCTGGCTCCAGACGCCATCCTCCACATCTCGTCTTTCATTATTGTGTGTGAGGATTTTCTCCACGTCAACCCACACTTCGGCTTATGGCTGAAGACCTTCAATGTGAAGCCGAAGATGATCAAGGGGCGACATGCAGAGTGCGGAGGCGCTATAATAAGCAGAAACGCTGATGCCCCATGGCCATAGGGTTCTTTTCCAGAAGTATCCGATGTGTGGCAACGGAGGTGGTTTTATGTCACAGCTCCCAGGGGCACAAAGTGGGCAGCTGCCCCCGAGTTCCACTTAGGCCCTCCGTCACAGTTAGTGTCTTGGAACGATGTAGGACGAAATTATGGGCCTGCTGGCGATGTACCAGAACTGCAGAATCGCATCCAGGAGCTTATTGAGAGGGACATAAATCTTGTCAACATAATGCAAGTGATGCTAATCCGGCGGATGTTACCATGCAAACGTCGGCTTCCCCAGATATGGGAGTTTAATCCGGAGGGACCACGGACTATTAAGCACTTCTTCGGCCTGAAGCTCGAAGGAATGTGTAAACTATTCTTTGGACCTCAAGTAAAGTGTCCGGACACCACCGAGGATGCGGGCCTAAGCTGCAATCGCCTAGATGCCCAAGTAACCTTAAAGCCGGACACTTCGTTTATATTTATCATAACCATTATTCTGAAAATCCTTCCATGGCCCAGAATGGCTTAACAAGGCGGAGAGAATTAGGTGTCCGGCACCACTTCCTGAAGGCTCGCCTGGTCCCACTATTGCAAAGATGCTGGGCCAGGCGCTCAGCAAAATCCCTTCAGGGAAAGGCGAAGGAAAGGGCAGTGAAGCCAAACTTCACACGCTACGCATCCAAACGGGGAAATCGCTACCCATCCTATGGAGGATAGCCGGAAAGGGGAGGCCAAAGCCTCCTCCCCATGCGAGAAGAAGAGGGCCGCCTCCGAAGATTTAGAGGCGGAGACGCCCAAGCAAGGGAAGAAAACATCACCAGAGGGCTCTGCTGCGACGGGCACCCTCACCGCGTCATTCCCACCAAGGGGCCAGCCCTCCAACGAGCCGTAAGTTATTCATTAATTTGAAGGTGTGATGTTACTCCGAGATCCATAACCAGGACTTCGTCTTTTGTAGTCCGGCGAGCAGCTCTTCTCAACAGAGTTCGTCTTCGGGGGACCTTCGTCCGGAGATGATGGAGAGTGAGACTCCACCCAACTCTCCGCCTCATGAGGCGGGTGACACGGAGGTGTCGTCACGGAGGAGTCCGGATCTGCCGAAGCTGGAGGCTAACACGTCAGCCGCCCTAAGCCCGGAGTGTTTGGCTCCTACGGGGGGCAATGAGAAGGGTCCGGTGCAGTTCAGTGTCCGGCTGGACGTACTGACGGGCCGTCTGGAGCGAGCCGCGCTCTCGGAGGAGCATCGCTCTTTAATGAGCACGGTGCTCATGAAGATTTCATCCGCTACCACTGGTTTGAATGAGGCATTTACAAGCCTGCTCAAAGGCTTTGAGGTATGTAGTGAAAAATGCACAATTTTTGCTTATGAAGCACGCGCTAGGTGTGCTCCCTATAGATAGTAGCCCCTGAGACTCTGGTTGCCCGCCATAGGCGGCAAACGGGGGATCATAGACTAATGTCTACGCCGTACATGTGCGCAGATATACAAGGATCCGGCAGCCGACCAGTCTGTTGAAGTTGCCGAACTAAGGAGGAGTCACATGGTATGTGCTCTTCTTCCCTTATTATGATGTATAGGAAAATGTAAGAGGGGCACAATATTAACGCGATGTGTTTGCACTGCAGATGGTGCTGCTACCGTGGAGGCCCTGAGGGCGGAACTTGCTCAAGCCAAGCAACAAGCTCGGGCTAGCAATGCGGCTGCCCTAAAGGCGGCCAAAGAATTGAGAGCCGAATAGGCTGCTCATCGCCGAAGCGAGGAAAAGATAGCCGAAATGGCTGGGGAGTTAAAGCATACCACCGACCGGTACGCACTCCTCGAAAAGGAGAATAAGGCTAGTTCGGCCGAGCTGGACAAGGCACTTAATGCCGCCAAGGAGATGCGGACCGAGATCCGCAGTATGCGGGAGGAGCTCCAACAGGCCGACAAAATCGTGGCTGGGGGCTCATACTTACTGCGGACGAAGTTCTTGGATCCGAAGTATGCTCCCATGGCGGGGCGCTTGAGTCCTACAGACGCATACGCAGACTTGGCGAATAGTACAACTGACTTTGTCAAGTTCTTCGAGGGTCAAGGCGATGAAGAAGTGGAGAAGATTTTCTGGTCGCAGTTCAATGCTCCCACTCGCCCGCTGCCGCTGAATGATAAGGTGGCTGCTATGGCGGAGCTCCACATGCTGTCCGGGCTTGCAATGTGGTCTGTAATAGACCATCTTTGGCCGAAGGGGCCTATGTGGGACAACTATTTTGGTTTGGTGCAGCAATTCCTTGGAGCCGTGTCTCGGATTGACGCCATGAGGAGGTCGGTGTGCATAGAGGGTGCGTGGATGGCTCTAGCCCGCATTAAAGCCTATTGGACGGATATGGAGGCCACTGTAATAGCGACCCAGGATCCGGCGGGAGGCCAATATCCAGCCGAGCACTACTTGGCGCAAGTCACAGAAGGTGCCCGCCTAATAGAGGTGCAGTGCTCGAAGAATGTTTTATTCGAGTGATAAGTCGAATCATTGTAGAAAACAATGTTTTAGTTTAATTATGAGGCTATGTTTATACTTTTGCCCGGAAGTATGATTGTATCCCCTTTGCGGCCGTTTTTATATGTATAAGTAGTCCGAAAGGTAGCAGTCGTTGGCTTCAGCCCCCACGCATATAATGCGGGGGTGTTCGCAAAAATATGCTTAATCACACTTGATCCAACGTCTTAGTCCATTAAGGAGGTGATCGCACGTCGAACTAGGCAACTGGACTATATAGCTGTGACACTTTCGCTTAGCCATGGGAGTATAGTGGTGGGGCTACTATGTAGCCCCTAGTACCTTCGCGTCCATCCGAATACGGGCGCGTGTGTACATGGCCGGGAAACGTCCCTTCGTTAATGTGGAGGTATCTTTAGGGATTCCGGTGAGTCTTCGAGTGGTTGAACAGTCTCTCGATGTATCATGACAGTCAGTTTTCGGCTTTCTCTACTGAGGCGCTCATCCGGAATAACCAGGGCACAATCACAGTAGTTCTCCTTTGGCCTGCCTTAGCCGGTGATAACGGAACGTAAGGCGGCAAACCCAGGAGCCGGGCAAACCCAACATTTGACCAAAGACATGATTCAGAGCTGATGCATATACGGCCAAACTCATGACGCCGAACACTCCCGAGGGTATTCGGTCTTTGTAAAGGAAAAGAGGCTGACAAGAGCCTATTATGAGCCCTTAATTCCTAGGTACATGCAATTTAGTCTGCCGTGGCCAAATGCCAATAATGGCAGTATCCTCTGTGGGTATAGAACCAATGGGATGGTTAAACAACAAGAGGCAGTAGAAAAGGTTTACACAGGGGCTTAATCTAAAAAGAAACCTATTGAACGGGGCCCTGCTGCACGTCTGCGCCTTTGTCTCCGTTTTTCCGTATCCTGGAAGGGTCTCGCGCGAACGTTGTCTATAAAAAAAGAAAAACTGATAGGAGAGTCCAATGTAAGTATGCGATTAATAATAAAAATATAAGATGTTGGCCTGCCAATAAGGTCGAGCCAAGTGTGGGGCTGTATTAAATATATACAGCCCCTGGTTTCCATTATGGGATTACCTATACGGTGCCCTGTTTGAATTTCATCCGGGCTACCGGACTCGTCTAACCGTGTCTATAGTCGTAATGACCAGTAATGTTTTCTGATATTGGAGGCCGCTTATAGTCCGGCCGCTAGGGCCATCGCGTGTTCCTCTATGCGCGAAGAGCGCTCCGTTATTCCGCTAATGGGGATGACGCCATGGGGACCGGGCATCTTGAGTGTAAGGTAGCCATAGTGCGGCAATGAGTTGAAGCGGGCGAAGGCCATTCTTCCAAGCAATGCGTGATAGCCGCTTTGGAAAGGTGCGATGGTGAAGAGCAGTTCTTCGCTTCTGGAGTTGCCTGGGGGGCCGAATGTTAGTTCCAGCGTGACTGAGCCCCTGCCATAGGCTTCAACGCCTGGTATCACCCCTTCAAAGGTGGTGTTGCTTTGTCTAATTCTGGATGGGTTTATCCCCATTCTGCGGACAATGTCCTCGTATATTAAATTGAGAATATTGTCGCCGTCCATGAGGACACGGGTGAGACGGTATCCGTCGATTATTGGGTCAAGTACCAAGGCCTGTGATCCTCCGCGCCGGATACTAGTTCGGCCGTCCATGTGATCGAAAGTGATCGAACGAGACATCCAGTAATGAGATGAAGGTATGACGGGCTCTACATCTTTCACGTCTATGGGCGCACGTCCATGCCTTCTCGTGGATGTGTGAGTCGCGTGGATCATGTTTACTTGTTTTAACCTCTGGCGGGAATTTTTTCTGTCCCCCAGTGTTTGGCTGGCGAGGTTCATCCTCGTCTTTGCTTGGTGTGTCCCTCCCCTTGTGTTCGGCATTTAATTTGCCGGCCTGCTTGAAGACCCAGCACTCTCTATGGGTGTGGTTCGCAGGTTTCTCCGGGGTGCCATGAATTTGGCATAGTCTGTCCAGGACTCTGTTCAGACCGGATGGTCCCTCTTTACTGCCTTTGAATGGCTTCTTTTGCTGATCAGGTCGAGAGCCCCTGAATCCGGCGTTGATCGTCATGTTATCCGGGCTCTCTTCCTTGTTTTGGCGTTTGTTTTTATTACGCCGTGGCTTCCCATTGCCATCCCTTATTTCGGATGTGCTGGGGTCGCCATTGCCTTTACGGGCCAGCCAACTATCTTCACCCGCGCAAAAGCGGGTCATAAGGCTTGTTAAGGCTGCCATTGTCCTTGGCTTTTCTTGGCCGAGGTGTCGGGCGAGCCATTCGTCATGGATGTTGTGTTTGAATGCCGCTAAGGCTTCGGCGTCCGGACAATCGACAATTTGATTCTTCTTAGTGAGGAATCTGTTCCAAAGCTTGCGGGCCGAGTCTCCGGGCTGTTGGATTATGTGGCTTAGGTCGTCTGCATCCGGAGGCCGGACATAAGTCCCTTGAAAATTGGCCCTGAAAGCATCTTCGAGTTCCTCCCAACTCCCAATTGAGTTCTCGGGGAGGCTTTTCAACCAGTGTCTAGCTGGTCCCTTCAATTTTAAGGGAAGGTATTTGATGGCGTGGAGGTCATCTCCACGAGCCATGTGGATATGCAGGATAAAATCCTCAATCCAGACCCCTGGGTCTGTTGTGCCGTCGTATGCTTCTATGTTCACAGGCTTGAAGCCTTGTGGGAATTCATGGTCCAGTACTTCTTCTGTGAAGCACAGGGGGTGAGCAGCCCCTCTGTATCTGGACGTGCTGTGGCATGCTGTCGGCTATTGCTGTGTCCGGAGTTTATTCTGAACTGGTATTTGGTTTGTATGAGTGTTTGGGTGACCGTAGTCCCTCGCTGGGGTGTGTCTTTTTGGTCCATAGATGGACCTGGCTGCACCGGCCTTCTTATCCAGATGCTCACGTAGATCGCGCGCAGTGTCCACAGCCGCTCTGTTATGGTTGTGAAGCGGTGCGTCTGGTTTCTTGGTCGAATTTTCTTTTAGTGGAACGGCCGCGTCGTCGAATTCTGGCAGTAGCTTGCGCTTCGGATAGCTTTTCGTATGGCGGTCATCACCATATCTTTCTTCAGCGTCTAGCAACTTATTCCATCTGCGACTTAGCTTTTCCTGTGTGGCCTTGAGTCGTTGCTTCTGCTTTTTTAGACTTCTTGCGGTGGCCATAAGCTTTCTATGGAGATTGTCTCGTTCCACTTGTTCATCCGGGATGATGAATGCATTGTCGTCCGGACTGTCTTCCTGTTCTGGGGCGGCTTCATGAGCTTGTCCCTCCGGATCATTGTGATCGGGTATTTGCTCCGAAGTTGGTTTGGCGTGACCTGGCTCATCCTGCTCCATTGCTCGGTCCATGTGGTCATTGTTGCTTTCGGAGTTTGCAGGTATATCGACCCTTCTTGCGCTCTTGTTGCCATTTTTGCAATTGCTGGATTTTGAGCGGCGTCTGCGCCGCCTTTTTGGCTTTTTCTCGGGTGTTTTATCTTCCGGATTATCGCTGTCGTCCTTATTGGGCGTATCTACCATGTATATATCGTGTGACAAGGTAGTAGTCCCGCGCTCCAGGGATTCTGGAGCTTCTCCAGCATCATCGTCCATACTGTCGATGTCTCCGGAGTCGGAGTCAAGCACGTCGGTTAAATCTTCGATCGTGGCAATGAAGTGGGTGGTGGGTGGGCACCGAATTCCTTCGTCGCCTGCTTCCCACTCGGGCCGGACATAGTTCGGCCCAGAGCCTCCTGACAAAGAGAGAAACTTTAATGAGTTCAGTATGTCGCTAAAGGGCAAGTAATGAAAGATGTCCGCAGCGGTAAACTCCATTACCGGAGCCCAACCTGGCTCGGCTGGCTCAAGAGCGAGCGGACCGGGACCAATGGCCGGATACGAGTCCGGGGGCCCTGGGTTACAGGCCTCCACAGAGGTGAGACCTGTGTTCGGCTCCACCGCCGATGAGTGTGCGGCCTGCAGGGCGGGGCCCAGCCCTTCATCCACAGGCAAGGCAACCTGCCCCAGATTTAGATCCGGGGCTGCTGCGGGGGTGATGTCTCGAGCATTTTCCAACAATAGGTCTAGGCCATGCTCGTCATGACTGTTTGGTTCTCCTGGCACAGGCTCGAATCCATCGAAGATCAAGTCTCCGAGGATATCTGTCGTGTACTTCAAGTTTCCGAACCTGATCTGGTGGCCAGGGGCGTAGCTATCGATCTGTTCCAGCTGGCCAAGCGAATTGGCCCGCAGTGCGAAGCCGCCAAACACAAAGATCTGTCAGGGGAGAAAAGTCTCACCCTGGACCGTGTTGTTGACGATTGAAGACACCATAAAGCCTCGAAGCAACGACACAGAGGAACTCTCAATGAAAGCACCAATGTCGGTGTCAAAACTGGCGGATCTCGGGTAGGGGGTCCCGATCTGTGTGTCTTAGGCTGATGGTAACAGGAAGCAAGTGACACAATGTTTACCCAGGTTCGGGCCCTCTTGATGGAGGTAAAACCCTACTTCTTGCTTGATTAATATTGAAGATATGTGTAGTACAAGAGTAGATCTACCACGAGATCATAGAGGCTAAACCCTAAGAGCTAGCCTATGATGGTATGATTGTAATTGTGATTGGCCTTCTAAGGACCATCCTCTCCGGTTTATATAGACACCGGAGAGCTACGATTTACATGGAGTCGGTTACAAGGAAGGAAACATAATATCTGGATCGCCAAGCTTGTCTTCCACGCAAAGGAGAGTCCCATCCGGACACGAGCCGAAGTCTTGAGTCTTGTATCTTGATGCCTCCTTAGTCCGGACGATGTGTACAGTCCGGTTGTCCGGATACCCCCTTATCCAGGACTCCCTCAGTCTTCGCCTAGAAAGCCTTTGAGATGACGTCGTGGTGGGCTCAGTGATGACATCCATCCTGCTGTTCTGGTGGTCTTGGTTTCGTTGCACACAAATAGCAACCTTTGGCTGATTCCTTGGGACTCCACACCTGCGCTTGCCTCCTTTGCACCAAAGAGGAAACCTGCTGCTCTGCGCCCGCTGGCGCGTGCCTAGCCTTGGTCGTCATGGCTGATGTCATTTTAGCCTCGTGAGGCTGGGTCTTGCATAGAAATCTCCACTCCGCTCAGGAGGCCGCCTGAGGAGGCCACTCTCTCGGAGGTCTTGATGTCGCCCGCCTCGCGAGGCTTGGCCCCTCGCAAGGGTCTTCTCTTGCCTTAGTCGAAGCTAGGCCGTACCAGGCTGTCGATGGAGCTGCATCGTGTGCCGCATGTAGGCAGGTCTGGGTACCCTAGTTCCCAGAACGTCGACAATTTCCTTTTATTTTTGAACTGTAGTAGATCCAAAATCGTGGAACTGATATGTGGAACTTGTTTGTTCAGTAGTTAGCAAAATTTCACTAATAGATCTACAGATACCTGTGCACTGCAGCCGCACGGGCGGTTTATCTGATAGGTCGTAACCCGCCAAACACCATTAGGCCCGTTTTAAACCGCCGGTGTATATCCAGTATCCATATAACCCAGCTGTGTCTTGCCGGTTTAATGATGCCAACCTTTATAGCACATATTCTCTACATACGAATTGACTTTGCCTGATGTGCTTGGTTTCTGATCACTGAACAACTTAACATCATAACCTTGACTCGGAAATACCTCTCTTTCTAGGTTTTTCATCAACAAAAATAACTAAAACCGTCACTTCATGCAACTGGGTCGTCTCCACTGTTACGAAGCAATCTCTCAACGAACACGTTCAAGTAGGCGTCTTATCACCCAAAAAATTTATCCACTTGAGAGCTCCGTGAAATGAGGCTATACCCGCCCCAAAGGAAGGCAAGGTCATAGTCTTTGCTGATCATATGCTCCGGGGTTTCTCGCCACCCGGCACAAAAATTTTCCGTGACATGTTGCATTTCTTTCGACTCAACACTCAAGACATCGGACCCAATTCCGTTTCTCCTATCTACAACTTCCAAGTTTTTTGCAAAGTGTACCTTCAAGAAGAACCCACTGTGGATTTGTTCGAAGAATTTTAATACTTGAACCGCCAGACTAAGTTCATAGACGGACCCACTTAGAACCGGGCAGAATTTCTATTCAAAGACAAAAATAAGCTGTCTTTCCTGCAGTCGCACTTCCCAGCACCCTGAAGGACTGGAACCAAACTTGGTTTTATTGCCAAGATACCTCTCCAGTCGGTGAGGAGATAACTATCATTTCCTCCGACAAAGAGCCTTTTCCCAGACAGAAAGTTCGACAAGTGAGCCGGAAAGTAAGGTTTTATCATACTTTAGCTTACTTGGATCTAAATTTTATTTTGAAGAAACAACAACATGAAGCCCGGCACACAACCTGGATAGCGGCTGCGGAAACCTTTCCTACGGTTTACCCAACACGCCGGTTCCTCGGAAATGCCAAAAAGAGGTGCTACAGACTTCACCCCTCTCCTTTCATAAAGCGGGTCTTATTTGTCATCCGCTTAATTCATCTGACTCAAATTATTAGGGAACTTCTCATTCATCTTTTGGTGACTAAACAGAGAATCAAATTCCTCTCTTCAAAGTCGCGCATGGGTGAGAACATTTCACTTTTTTGTTTTCTTTTGAACACCTTACAAATTGATATTTTAACATCGTCATATGTCTTGCTTTCAGTGGTGTAGCTAAACCCAGCAAAAAGTTGAAGTTGAATAAACAGGTCGAAGATCCAGAAGTTGCTGAGCCGGAAAAGCAAATAATTCCTGAAGCTTCTGAGGCCGTTGTTGATGATCCGCCACAAGAATCGCATAACGTTATAGTAGACGCAATGGGTGTTGACCCACCCAGCATTGAGCCGCCAAGTCCCATCAAGCTTGTTGAAGAGACTCCTTCGCAACAAACTACTGAAGATGTCATTATTACTGGAACTACTTACGTTGAACCTGGGAACCTCACTATTTTGGCCAGGCATTCTGCTAAAGAGGAGTTAATTGAAAGGGAAAAGCCAAATTTGATATTGCCAATTACTCACACTTGGGTGTCACTGAACTGTACTCTGGTTATCTAAGCCAGCTGCATACTAGTCGTGATCTGGAAGCAGACTTGGTGAAGAAACTGCACCAGAAATATGAGGTATGAACATCTGTTTCCTTAACACATATAGTCATCCAGCCCCCAAGTCTTATCCGTAGGAAAATATCATTTTGTGTAGGTTTAAGATTTGTCCATATGTTTCTTCAATCTTTAACGTCGTAGCCCTCATGGGCCGGCTTATCTTGATAAAGTTCAACCGGTTCATAAAATACAGATGCAAGAAAGAACTTCCACACACATTAGCCCACAAGTGTCAAGTACTTTGCTTGCAACGTGCTTGAGACTTATCTGTAAAATGTCTGGCCAGTATGCTTATAATTTGTTATAATTCTGACTTGCTGGATAATTTGCCTAAAACTGAATTCCAACTGTTAGAACTGAAGAACTGGCTGGAGTAGCAGGAAACTAAAACGTGCAAAGCTGATGCGAAGTTTAAATTCAGCCTAGATGAACATGAAAAACTCAAAACCGGATTATCTATAGAGAGAACCACCTGGGAGAATGAAAAGGTCGGGTTAATCCAAAGAGCAGAGGCTGCTGAATCTGCATTGAAAAATACCACTGCAGAGCTGACTGGCTTAAAACGCCATATTTCCTAGATGAAAACTGCTATCTTTGGTAAGTAATTCGAGATAGTTCGACCGTTTCCAATTTTAACCTGTTAATTTGACTGATGACTAATCTATACACTTTATTCAATAGGTCCCAGGAGTAGCAACCTTGGCCAAGACATGTTGGTGAAACTGAAAATGGTTTATACTCTGGTGGAACAACTGTACACCAGCACAGAGCAATCCCTAGCAGTTATCTCTCATAATAAACAGCCACCTGCACTCATCAAGGATGTATTGGACAAGTTATCTGTTATGACCAAGAGAATTGAAGGGATCAAACGATCCGCAGCTCAAGCCGGCACCATCACTGCTTTGAGCCGGGCCAAGGCATGGCAGGCGGAGCTAGATCTGTAGGAGCTCGCAACTAGCTGTCCAAGCTTGAAAGAGGACGGGTCTCCCTTTGATGCTAATGACTTTACCAAATGTGCAAAGGAAATGTGCCCTTTGGCAACCAAGCTGGCCAAAGAAACTGATTTGCCTAAGTATCAGCCGGCTTACACCAAGGAGAATGCAAAAGTGAAAGCGTCGGCTTATGAGATTGTAGAACTCATTCCTCCGATACATAAGCACACCTTTGTTCCTGATGTTGATCCATCAAATCTTATAGACGATGAAGCTGAATTCAAAGCTTTAACCGGCATCAACTGGACATCATCTGACTCCCAGACAATGGAGGAAGGAGAAGAAGAACCGGCGCAGGATGACCCGGAAGCTTCAACTCACCAAGACCAGGGCAACTGATCCATGGGGCAACTATCAAACTGCAGCACAACGTCTCCTCTTGAAAATCTCTTAATGATTTGGGCTTGGAAAGTCGTGTAATAGGCTTAGTGAAAACTATGACCTGTCATGCCATAGTGCATGTTTTAGCTTTAAAAACTGCCGATGAACTTTCTATGTGCTATAGATGAGCTTGCAAGGAATACCATATTATTTTGCAATGTTTATGCGCAGATAGTGAACAACATATACCCCTACTGTTTACGCCAGGGCGGGTCATAATATCCAATATAACATGTTAGAAAAACCCAAGTATTTATTCAAATATGAAGCCATACTTGTAGACCAATATCATAATGATGTTGTAAGGATGTAAGTTTGTAAGTCGAAAGCTTTACAGGTCCAGAAGAGTCTAGCTCTTTTTTGTTTTTTTTGAAAAAAAATCAGTTTTTATCCCATAAGCCAGCTCTCACGTGACACAAATCTGTTGTTTTAACCTTAACTAGTTCAGGGTCTTATTGAAAAGATTGAATGTTAAGAGTACAAACGGGCCACATGGCGGAGAGACTAAGATAGCAGGTGAGTTTATCCTAGCTCTCTGTAAGCCGTCTCTCTCGTGACAAAGGCCGTCGTTTTAACCTTGACTAGTTGAGGGTCTTATTGAAAAGAGTAACTGTCAAGAGTTCAGCGGGTCACCTGGCGGAGTAGCATCTTGCAAACAGGCAAGTTTTACTCAAATTCGGCTTGAAAACCGGATCAAGAGGGTACGAACAGCTTTGCTCAGTGAGAAGGAAGCCCCCAAGTGACCAATGAGACGGCTTGAAAACAGGATCAAGAGGGTGTGAACAGCTATGCTCATTGAGCAAGAAGCCCCTAGTGACCAAACAAGATGGCTTGAAAACTAGATCAACAGGCTGTGAACAGCTATGCTCATTAAGTAGGAAGCCCCCAAGTGACCTTATGAAAAGACAATAAGACACAAATACTTTGAAATGAAACGATAGAGGCCCCGAACTTTCAGGGATGCCAGCTTTATTATACTAATCAAAATATATACATTGATGAAGGTATGTACAACACAAGAGCCGGTGGCTCAAGTATAATATGGTCGCAAATGAGCAATGTTCCACGGCTGGTGGGTCACCTCCTCCGATGTGCGCGAGTCCTTATATTCTCGAATATCAATGAGGTGCTATGAACCGTTGTTCAGATTCTTGCTAACCACAAAGGGCCCTTCCCAAGGCAAGGATAATTTGTGCATATCTGTCTGATTCTGGATGAGCCGGAGCACCAAATCACCTTCTTGAAAGATCTGGGTCTTAACCCGACGACTATGATAATGACACAGATCTTGCTGATAAATCACCGAATGAGCCTCCGCGATTTCACGCTTCTCATCCAACATATCCAGAGCATCCTGACGTGCTTTTCCATTGTTAGCTTCAACGTAAGACGCCACACAGGGCGAATCATGACGGATTTCACTTGGGAGAACCGCCTCTGCCCCGTAAACCATGAAGAAAGGCGTATAACTTGTAGATCTGTTAGGGTTGGTGTTGATGCTACAAAGTACCAGAGGTAACTCCTCAACCCCACAACCCGACGTCCTTTGCAAAGGGAACATAAGCCGGGGCTTTATCCCTCTTCAGATCTCTTGATTGGCCCTTTCAGCTTGACCATTGGACCAAGGGTGACCCACTGATGATACGTCAAGACAAATATGCTCTCTTTGATAGAATTCTTTCATAGGTCCTTTCGATAAATTAGTGCCATTATCTGTTATGATACTGTGAGGGTACCCAAAGCGTAAAATCACCTTCTTGATGAATTGAACCACCATTGCCGCATCACACTTGCTAACCGGCTCTGCCTCAACCCATTTGGTAAACTTGTCAACCGCCACCAAGGGGTGGGTCATTTTTCCTTGGATCTCTTGAAAGGACCAACCATATCCAGACCCCAGACTGCAAACAGCCAAGTAATTGGAATCATCCTCAACTCTTGAGCCAGCACATGAGTCTGCCGAGAAAACTTCTGACACCCATCACATTTGCTAACCAGATCTTCTGCATCAGCATGGGCCATCAACCAATAAAACCCATGATGAAAAGCTTTGGCCACGAGGGATTTAGAGCCGGCATGATGGCAACAGTCTCCTTCATGGATCTCCCTTAGAATTTCATGTCCCTCTTCAGGAGAAACACAGCGCTGGAACACACCTATTTTTTTAAAAGTTGGACAGTAGGATCACATCCTACTGCATGTATATCATCCAAGAAAGGTTAGAATGTTTCAAATGTACAAGGGAGGTGGGGAGGGGGCTAAACTATTACATAAGTTAAGCTAACAAGCTAGGGTGTCAAACTAATTAAGAAATAGAAGCTACAATGGCAGAGACAAGGTGTCTCTTATCTTTAGGGAGTCTGTAGGTGATGTTGGCAAAGTCGTTTTTGAACCTGACTCGCCAGCTTTCTAGTGAAGGGGCCACTTTCCAAAAGTAGTTGTTATTCCTTTCTTTACATAGGCTCCACACGGCGACAAGGAATATGTCCATGATCATTTTAGGATGATCCATCATCTTTAGGTGTTTCATCATATGCAACCGATCTCCCGTGGCAGGCTAGGTAATGTTGAGCTTGAGCTAGCATTCTTCGCTAAATTTGCAATGAAAGAAGAGGTGCTCAAGAGTTTCTTCCACGTGCTCTCCACAAAGCAGACAATCGAGGTTGGTCCCAATGTTGTAGTGTCTTCTGCTAAGCATGTTACGTGTGTTGAGGTGGTCCACCAGCAGAAACCAACCAAAAACTTTGAGTTTTGGGATGCTCTTTGCTTTCCAGAGCCATTTGAACGCCTCATGGAAGTCAAACTCTCGAAAACAAAACTTGTAGTATGTCGTGGTTTTGAACACCGATGCTCCCCAGGTGCACACCCATACGTCTTTCCTAGTTGTGATCGTGGTGGAGGAGACCTCAAGTTGGAGTGATCTGAGTTCATCATGAGCTTGAGTCGATAGTGAGAGGTGAAAGGCTTCACCAACATTGGAGATAGTGAGCATCCCATGGATCGAGGTATCTTCCTCTTACTATAGGAGAACGCTCTAGGGAAGTATTCTTCGAAGATATGATTCCACCAGTCATCTTTCCAGAATAGGGAAGTCTCTCCTCCACGGATTTGAACTTTGGTCACACCCCGATAGATTGGCATGAGTTTCACCAGTTTACGCCACCAGAAGGAGCCACGGGTGGGTGTTACATGCGGGATTGTGTCCATGTAATAAGTATCCCAAACCAATTTTACCCATGGTATATCCACCTAGTTGTAGAGTTTATGCAGTAACTTGAGAAGCAGTGCATCATTTTGAACTTTGAGGTTGAGGATCCCTAATCCACCTTTCTCTTTAGGGCGGCAAACCATTTGCAGCCAAAGAGTTACATTTGTCTCCATCATCTGTTTTCTTTATCTAGAGACAATGACGTCTTATCTTGTCCAGCTGCTCAATTATCTTTGGAGGCTGACGAAGAAAACCCATGGGGTAAATGGCCAAGGACGTGACAAGCGAGTTCATCAGGGCCAATTTGCCCGCGTAGGAGATCAATGACATGGAAGCCATAATTTTGCACTCCGCTTTGCAAACCTAGGGGGTCATGTCAAGAACCATAGGTTTAGTAGTCCCGAGTGGCAGGCCAAGGTCGGTGAACGACATGCTGGCAGTGGTACACCCAAAAATATTCGCAATGTCATGCCATTTGTCAGCAGGAGTATTGATAGGGATCAATGTTGACTTGGTCCAAGCATGCGGTCATGATGATGATTGAGGGAGTCTAGGATTAAGGGGTCCTCGGACAGCCGGACTATATACTTTGGCCGGACTGTTGGACTATGAAGATACAAGATTGAAGACTTCGTCCCGTGTACGCATGGGACTCTCCTTTGTGTTGAGGGCAAGCTTGGCAATTCGGATATGTAGATCTCCTTCTCTGTAACCGACTCTGTGTAACCCTAGCCCCCTCCGGTATCTATATAAATCGGAGGGTTTAGTACGTAGGACAACAACAATCATAATCATAGGCTAGCTTCTAGGGTTTAGCCTCTGTGATCTCGTGGTAGATCTACTCTTGTAATACTCATATCATCAAGATCAATCAAGCAGGAAGTAGGGTATTACATCCATGGAGAGGGCCCGAACCTGGGTAAGCATCGTGTCCCCCGCCTCCTGTTACCATTAGCCTTAGACGCACAGTTCGGGACCCCCTACCCGAGATCCGCTAGTTTTGACACCCACATTGGTGCTTTCATTGAGAGTTCCACTGTGCCGTCCCGATAAGGATTGATAGCTCACCTTGTTCTCAAGGACAACATCACCTCTGGAGGAGCCCTGGCTGTAGGCCAGACTCTCCGGCTGGGCGGCTTCGTCATGACCGCCCGTTCAGCCGCCACGCCGACGATGACTTCTCAGGTCATCAAGAACAGCCTCCACGTCAGCTCGGAATTCACCGAGCAGATGGATCCAATGGAGCTCTCCTCCCTGAACGAGCTCTTGGATCGCATCACCGCCCTGGGAGTCTCTACGGACTATGATCAGATCGGGCTTAGACCTGACCAAAGGGAGATTAACTCTCCGCCGGTCACCCATCGGATAGCGGTGGAGGAGGAACAAAACAGTGATTCTTCCTCTATTTTGAGGATGAACTATGTCTGGATTCCCGAGCTCTCCGAGCCGGATACCTGTCTATGGGAGGACATGGCCCGGGCTCCGAACTTAGAATTGGGCAACGGGCCACAAATATTGGGCAACATCCCGGAGTCCGAGCTGCCAAGCTTGGGAGCTCCTTTGCCCCTGGATCTCAGATCGGGTCGGGATTTGGACTTAAATCAAACCACCCACCCAGACACAAGTGATCTTTCCCACATTAGACAAGAGCCCCAAGAGACGGTACATCACTTCTGGGCCAGATTCCTCCTTGTAATGAGCAAGGTTAAGGACTGTCACGAGGAAGACGCAGTCTCATTCTTTTGCAAAAATTGCACGGACAAGGGAATTCTCAACGCCATAAGTCGCCGTGACATAGCACACTTTGCCGACTTGGCGGCCATAGTACAGAAGTATTGTGTGATGGAAAGCGCCTGGAAAACCCTAACAAAATTCTGGGATCCTTCGGCTCTCACTAAACCCCTCGTCCGAACTAAAAAGGTGTGCTCTTGTAAGTCGCCCAATCCAATTACAAAGAAGCCAAAGCACTCTACAGGGTGTGGAACCGTATTGGAGGGATGGCTCAATAGGCCATGCAAAATTCACAGCACACCGGGCATAATACCAACACACAGCCTTAGAGCATGTTGGATACTCCGGCAGGTGGCCAAGAGCGGCGAGGACCTCCTCATCAACAATACCGTAGAGCACCATCCCGCGGAGAATAACAATACAATACTGACAGTCTTTGAGACTTTCGCCTCAAACAATAGGCATAAGCGAGCACTCCGCAGCCTCACCGAAGTCTGCCACGTTGCCGCAATAAATCCGTGGAATGACACGGCCATAACCTTCAATGCCAGTGACGAACCTCAATTCCGAACAGTCCGAGCACCAGCCGCTTTGGTCCTTAGTCCAATTGTGGATGGCTTCCGGCTTACTAAAGTGCTCATGGACGGTGGCAGCAGATTAAACCTCATCTACGAGGAAACTCTTAACAAAATGGAAATACACAAGAGCCGCATTGAGCAAAGCAGCACGACCTTCAGAGGAATCATCCCTAGTTGGGAGGCACGATGTGTGGGAAAAATTACACTGGATGTGGTATTCGGCACGCCAGAGAATTATAGGTCCGAATAAATCACATTCCAAGTGGCCCCATTCAGTAGTGGATACCATGCCCTTTTAAGGCGGGATGCATTCACAAGATTCCAAGCTATACCCCATTATGGGTACATGAAGCTCAAGATGCCTGGGCCCAATGGAATCATCACTCTAGCTAGTGATCCGGAAATAGCACTCTGCACCGAAAATAAAACCGCCGCACTAGCCCTGGAGGCATTATCCGAAGCCCTCGTGGCCGAAGAGTTAACTGCACTGCGCTCCACAATGGACAGGGACGACGTGATACTCGATAAACGACCCAAGTCCACCTCTTTTAAACCAGCAGACGAATAGCCAAATTCTAGGTCCACCCAACGGACCCTACAAAAACAACATCAATTGGGGCACAGCTGAACCTCATAATAGACGCTGCACTATGAGAGTTCTTGCGCGAGAATTGGGACATCTTCCCCTGGCATCCTTCAGACATGCCAGGTATCCCATGCAGGCTGGCCGAGCATAGCCTAAACATACTAAAGGGATACAAGCCAGTCAAGCAGACTCTTCGATGCTTTTCAGAACCCAAGCGACAAGCCATGGGAGAAGAGCTAGCCAAGCTACTCGAGGCCGGAATCATCAGAGAAATAAAACATTCGAACTGGCTAGCAAACCTAGTGATGGTACAGAAGAAGGACAAATCCTGGCGCCTATGCGTAGATTTCAAGGACGTCAATAAGGCTTGCCCTAAGGATCCCTTCCCCCTCCCCCGCATCGATCAAATCATCGACACTACCACAGGACACGACTCATTGTGTTTCCTCGATGCATACTCCGGATACCATCAAATCAAGATGGCAGAGTCCGATCAAGCCGCAACGACATTTATCACTCCATACGGCCCTTTCTATTTTAACACCATGCCTTTCGGTCTCAAAAACGCCGGTGCAACCTATCAACGCATGATTCAGACATGGCTGGAAACACAAAATCGGCAAAAGAGTGGAGGCATACATAGACGATGTGGTCATCAAAACCAGACACATCGAATCTTTAATAGACGACTTGAGGCTCACGTTCGACAATCTCCGAACGTATGACATCAAGCTCAATCCGGAAAAATGCGTTTTTGGCGTACCTGCCGGAAAGCTCTTGGGCTTTATCGTTTCCAATAGAGGAATTGAAGCAAATCCGGGTAAAATCTGAGTCCTGACATCGTTGGCTACCCCAACAGACCTCAAGCAAATCTAGAAATTAACTAGATGCGTTGCCGCCTTAAGCCACTTTATCTCCTGATTAGGAGAAATGGCACTACCTCTTTATCGCCTTCTTCGACACACCGAACACTTCGAGTGGACGGATGCGGCTACGGCCGGACTGGAGGAAATAAAAGCTCTCTTAGCCACCAATCCAATCCTGGCCGCGCCAAATATCGGCAAACCTATGCTGTTATATATAGCTGCAACACACCAGGTTGTAAACGCAGTGCTCGTTGTCGAACGAGAGACAGACGGACATAAGTTCCCACTTCAAAAATCGGTATACTACGTATCCACTGTCCTCACTCCATGCAAGTCATGGTACCCACATTATCAAAAGATAGCATACGCAGTCTTCATGGCATCCCGAAAACTATGACACTACTTTCAAGAGTATTCAATCACGGTAGCCTCCGAAGTACCACTCAATGACATAATAAATAACCGCGATGCCACGAGCCGAATTGCTAAATAGGCTATCAAGCTCCTCCCGTTCGACATAACATACAAACCACGGCGAGCCATTAAGTCGCAAGTACTGGCTGACTTTGTCGCCGAATGGACAGAAGCTGAACTCCCTAAAGAGTACGGCGCGTACTCCAATTGGATCGTGCACTTTGACGGCTCTAAGATGATGGCTGGTCTAGGGGCAGGCGTTGTCCTGACATCCCCCACCGTAGATACAGTCCAATACATACACCGAATACTATACATAGATTCCAACAATGCAGCCGAATATGAGGCCATGTTGCATGGTCTTCGGATGGTAGTCTCCATGGGCATTCAATGCCTAGAAGTGTGTGGGGATTCAAACCTTGCAATATCTCAAATAAATGGAGACTTTGACGCCAAGGACCCAAAAATGGCGGACTACCACAATGTCGTCCTCAAAATGTCAGCTCGGTTCGAGGGGCTCGAATACCACCATGTGGTCCGAGAAAATAACCAAGTGGCGGATATCCTCGCCCGCATCGGCGCTAAGTGCGACCCCATCCCACCTAATATCTTTTTGGAAAGGCTGTTCAAGCCATTCGTGGTGTGGGAAGGGGAGACCGACAATACCAGTCCGGATCCGAACACAACCCCAGATCCCAAACACACTGACGTAATCGGAGGCTCCGCCACCGAAATAACACCTTCGGCCAACGCGAGTATGGTTGTCATCGCCCCATGGACAGAACCCTTCTTAGCCTACCTAAATAGGAAAGAACTCCCTGAGGACCAAAATGAGGCACGTTGCATTGTGCAGCGCTCTAAAGCCTACAAAGTCCACGAGGGAGAGCTTTATAAGAAAAGCGCGACTAGAGTGCTCCAAAGGTGCATCTCTGAAGAGGAAGGGTGACAGCTCTTGGCCGAAATTCATGCCGGACTCGGCGGCCACCATGCCGCAGCTCGGGCGCTCGTAAGCAAGGCCTTCCGTACAGGTTTCTACTGGCCGACAGCCCAGGCAGATGCATAGGACCTTGTCCAACATTGCGTTGGTTGCCAGCTTTTTGCAAATCAAAGCCCTATGCCACCTACCGCTCTCCAAACAATCCCCATAACTTGGCCCTTTGTGGTCTGGGGGCTCGATATGATTGGACCCCTTAAAGGAGGAAGCCATAAGAAGAAATACTTGTTGGTCATGGTTGATAAATTCACCAAATGGATAGAAGCCAAACCAGTTAAAACGGCCTAGTCTGGACTAGTGATAGACTTCATATCCGGGGTCATACACCATTATGGTGTCCCCCACATCATCATCACCGATAACGGCTCAAACTTCACAGCCGACGAGGTGAAAACTTGGTGCGGCAAAATGGGCATAAAGCTTGATTATGCCTCTGTCTATCACCCCCAAACAAACGATCGAGTCAAACGAGCAAATGGTCTTATTATGAGCGGCATTAAACGCAGACTAGTACGATCCTTGAAGGAATCAGATATGCACTGGGTCGAGGAGCTCGACTCCGTACTATGGGGGCTGCGGACCATGCCAAATCGCACAACAGGATACACACCATTTTTTATGGTGTACGACGCAGAGGCAGTGCTACCCTGCGATATCATTCATGACTCACCTCGAGTGCACATGTACGAAGAGAGAGAAGCCGAGCTGGATCGGCAGGACAACTTAGATGCCCTGGAGGAGGAGTGCGATGTCGCAAAGGCCCGTTCCGCATTCTGTCAACAACAGGCTCGAAGGTATCAAAGCAGAGAAGTACGAGCCAAAACTTATAACATTGGCGAACTCGTTCTACGCCTGCCAGAGAAGAAAAAGGACAAGCTCAAGCCCAAGTGGGACGGTCCCTTCATCATTGATAAAGTTCTCACCGGAGGAGCGTACCGTCCGCGTGATGCATCAGATAATCGTCTCGAGCCGAACCCGTGGAACGCAGCCAGACTCCAAAGATTCTACGCCTAGTGCCGAACTCTGTGTTTGTCTCCTTACCTTGATCTTCCTTTTTAAGTTATATCCTCTCTCTCTTTTTTTTATATATAGCCTTAAAAGCTTCAAGTATGCTTTGACCGCACACTCCTGCCGCGTTATGCACGCTCAGTATACCTGGGGACTTCTTATACAAAAGATTAATATAATTATCTTCTGGGCTTTATGCCCACCATATATGCGTCATTCCTCCATATGTGCCTTTTTTCACCACTATATGCATCGACATGACTTAAGTTTTGGACAAGCTGGGTTGCCTGGCTCTTGTGTTTATGCCCTACATTCCCGTTAATTCGGCTAGGGCATAAGGGGAGCACCTCTGCGATTGTTACTGTCGGGCCAGCCGAATGTGTACCTCAGACTGGGTGAAGCCGAAAGCTAGCATTCTTAAGGGAATATTCGATCGGTGAACAAAAGATGTCTTTTACTTATTGCAAAACATGCCCCCAGATGCTTATATCATGTGTCATTTTCGCAGCTCGGACATGCACATTAATGCATGCATACCCAGGGAAAGGAACCCTTAACAGAACTATTCTCCTTGGAAGATGTTTCTTATTATCCATGTAATATAACATCGCTAGTTGGGTACTTGTCTGTTCAAGCACTTATGACCCCTACGCCTGGTTTCCACGCATGCTCCGGTTTTCACATAACCGAGCGGGTATTCGGATACACTCCAGACTGTCGGGTCCAGAGGTTGAAGCGAAAAGGTCTGCCAAGAAAAATGATTTACAATCCGGCTAGGGACAAAATATGTCCTTTGAAGTACAAAGTCACTTAGATTGACTAAACTCTTCTCCTATACCATCGAACAGGCTGTCTAGCCTACAATCCTGTTGGGAATACTTCGCGGCTAAAGCTACCTGGTCATATACCAGACTAACGGGGATCTCTTTCCCATCTGACCATACATGTCCGACCTCGGCCATGTGGTTCGGGCCAGTTTTGGTGTATCGTGTCTTCACCATGGCCCAGGCCTCCCTTGCTCCTTGTTGGCAGGCCGATATCTTCCATAATCAGAAGCGTCGCCGCGCTCCCTTGAGCATCTCCATGAGCTCTCCCATGCCTTCGTGCAGGGATGCGGACGGCCACAAGGCCTAGGCAATACCCTGCATCAACTGCCGAATTTGTCCTTGCAGTTGTGAGAGCTCTTGCAGAAGATCGCCTGCAGATCCGGGCATCTCCTCTTTGGGATGACCTGTCAGCATACCTATAGACATAATTCTGTTAGCCTGCTTCTTCGCCGAACTTTCTAAAGGTTCGTTCGAGCACTTACTAAAAATGTCGTGTCGAAGCCTCTTATTCTCCTTCACGGAGTTAGCAAGCTGGGCCCGAACATCTTTTAATTCAACGTCCAGCCGGGTCTTCGCATCCTGGAGATCATTCTTATCCCGTATAACCTCTAAAAGCACGTGCTCACCAAACTTTAGCTGTCATTGGGCATGTTGTTCATCCTTCGATACGACCTCCGGATTACCTTCGGGATTGTCTGCAGAATCTATTGTTAGATTTGCATGCATGCCGAATACTAACTGGTATATGTCATTATATTCTTTTTGATCAAGACAAGTATTACCAGACGAGGCCTTCTTGGACTCCTCCATTCCAGCAATTGCGGCCTGTATCTAGGCTTTGCACTCCTCCAGCTCTTTAGACAGCTGGATATTCTTCTCTATAAGAACCTGTGCATATAATTGATCCTTACATCAGTTGTGCCAACTGTTTCAAGTCTCAGGGGCTACTGATATACATGCTTATCAAATTTTCTTACCTGTATATCCTTCACATACTGGTTCATGGCTCTGGCAAGGCCATCTTGAGCAGCTCGGATGTACGCGTCCCCTGAGTTGAAGGCATTGAATGCCTCCTCAGAGAAATTAGGGTCGCGTAGTGTGGCCCGCCGACGCCTATGATTCATGGCGCTCTCCACTTCGGAGTTCGTAGCGGAGAATCTATCAGCATCCTCTGTAGGAGGATCGTCCGGCGTTGTCCCCGGGTTGAACTCCGCCCTTGAGTCCGGCCTCAGAGTCCAGCAAGTGGAGGCGTGGCCGGCAGGCTCTTCGGATATAGCCCGGCGAGCACTTTTTCTGCCAGGAAACAGTGGACATTGTTATATTTTAACGACGATAATTACATAGCAGGTTTTTAATCATACCTTTGCAACGGCGTCTCAGTCTTGACCGCCTTCCTTTTAAGCCTACCCGGTTTCAGTGCCCCTTGTTGACGAGTCACCGCGGGTTCGGCACGGCGTCCCGATGGCCTTCCCTGTAAAACGCAATACATGTGCGGTGGGTAAGGCGCAAAGAGGGAATTCTTCTTGGAAGTTGGGACTCCGGTTTTACTTACCTGAGATACAGGGAGCGGGCCAGGATAATCAGCTATGATGGCCACCAATGCACCATCACAGCTGAGCTGATAAAACGTCCTATCAACGAGCTCGACAAATATGTCCGGATCTTCTTTGAGTCCGGGGTCGAGGGCCCGGTCGGGGTCCTCTGGCTGTGGAGACAGGTTGTGAACCTCCCTCATAGCTTTTCGCAGTTCCTGCTATGAATTGACAAGGTAAACATTTGTGCTAAAGGGCGTGGGAAAGACTGGAATAATAGATAGTGGCTCACCCAGCTTGGGGGGTTGTACATGGAGAATCCATCCCGCGGCTTAGTGCGGATGAACTCCTCTTCTTCTCCTTTGAACAAATCAGACAATATTTTCGCCAGAGTGGTGTCGGAGTCCGGACCTTTACAGCCGCAGAGGGTGGCGTCGTATTCTCCATTGAAGTGCCACATGGGTTTCCCCCGATATCGAAGTGGCTGCACTCCCTGCATTATACATATAGACATAACCTCGATTATTCTCAGTCCTGATTTGGCCAGTGTCTTTATCCTGTCCATCAGGAAAAGGATCTCTCTGTTATCTTCCTCTTAGGGGACTCTGAGGGCGCCAGCTGTGGCGTTTCTTCAATGGGGCATTTGCAAACTCGGGAAGGCCCAACCAAATAGGGTCCGGAAGAGGGACGTCCTCCATATAAAACCACTCTGAAGGCCAGTCTTCGGATGTCTTCTTCGGAGTACCGGACAGGTATCCGGTCCCGGCGATGCGCCATATTTCGGCTCCGCCCACTTGATATATCGACCCCTCCTGGGTACGGGGTAAAAGGCAAAATAGCCTCTTCCATAGCTCAAAATGAGCTTCGCAGCCCAGAAATAGTTCGCAGAAAGCGATGTAGCCTGCGATATGCAGTATGGAGGCTAGGGTAAAGTTAGCAGCTAGAGTCCGTAGAACTCCAGGAGCCCGCGGAGAAAAGGATGGATTGGAAATCCGAGTCCCCTCAGCAGATAGGAGACAAAGCATACCAGCTCCCCCTTGGATGGGTTGGGAGAACTCTCTTCTTGCTCCCCACCATTATAAGTGGCTAGTCTAGCTCAGACGGGGACCATGTACGCAGGCGGGAGAAACCCCTTGCTCTACAACTCTACTGGTCGGCTATGGGGGACAAAACACTTCTCCTAATCGCCTGGCCAAGTGCTACGAGGGCGAGAGGAAGAGCTGCGACGGCCGTCCATGATGGGATGGCTTCTTTCGGGCGTGTTCTGATGAATACTCGCTGGGGGAGAATGGTGTGATTTGGATCTGAGGATCCTCGTCTCTTTAAATAGGCGATTTACTTGCATGGTCAGGGTGGCAAATGAAAAAATGCCCCGACTTCTCGCATTCGCTTGACACGTGGATATAGTCATTATTGAAACACAAAAGTCGAGGAGTGCAACATCAATGGGAAGCCAGACACTACTAGTAACAACAGGTGCTCTAGGGAATTTGGAGAAGAACCCGCCTTGCAATGCCGAAGACAATCTGCGCGCCGGACTGATCGTCATTGAAGCCTAGTTCGGGGGCTACTGAGGGAGTCCGGGATTAAGGGGTCCTCAGACAGCCGGACTATATACTTTGGTCGGACTGTTGGACTATGAAGATACAAGATTGAAGACTTCGTCCCGTGTCCGGATGGGACTCTCCTTTGCGTGGAGGGCAAGCTTGGCAATTCAGATATGTAGATCTCCTTCTCTGTAACCGACTCTGTGTAACCCTAGCCCCCTCTGGTGACTATATAAACCGGAGGGTTTAGTCCGTAGGACAACAACAATCATAATCATAGGCTACCTTCTAGGGTTTAGCCTCTGTGATCTCGTGGTAGATCAACTCTTGTAATACTCATATCATCAAGATCAATCAAGCAGGGAGTAGGGTATTACCTCCATCGAGAGGGCCCGAACCTGGGTAAACATCATGTCCCCTGCCTCTTGTTACCATTAGCCTTAGACGCACAGTTCGGGACCCCTAGCCGAGATCCGCCGGTTTTGACACCGACAATGATCGTGTCATCAGCGTATTGTATCATCAGGTAGTTGGTCGGCTCAGTCGAGGGAATAGGCAATTGAAATAAGTTAGCTGCTAGGGCCTCATTGATTGCAGTTTGTAGGAGGTCAGCTGCGAGAACAAGATGAGAGGGGAGAGGGAACCCCTACCTCAACCCTCATTTGCACCATAATTTCTTCGGGACTCCATTTAGCAAGACTGGTGATTTTGCCGAGGAGGAGACACTTTTGAACAAAGAAATCCATTTGTCATTGAATCCCATACTCTGCATGATCTGAATGATTGCAACATGCTCAACTATATCAAATGCTTTTGCAAAATCCAGCTTAAGGAGAACGATCTCTCGTTTGGAGGCTTGACATTGATGAATATAATCGAAAGCTCAAGCAAGGCAATCATGGATGGATCTCCCCTTCAAAACCCATATTGGTTTCTACGAACAATTTTTAAGATCACTCTTTGTAGTCGGTTGGCTAGGATTTTGGTGATGAATTTAAGGCAGCATTTTAGTAGCGTGATCAAATGGAAGTCATTCACAGTCTTCGGGGCTCTAGTATTAGGGATCAAGGTAATATACCCATAATTGAGGCTCTCAAGGTTGAGTGTACCCTGAAGGAACTCCTCACACAGAGGGTAGAAATCCTCTTTGATTATGGGCCAACAAGCTTTCAAGAATGCACCATTGAAACCTTCTGGTCCAGGGGCACGGTCGGCCGACATTTCCTTGATCATGGCATCTATCTCTTCATGCGTGAAAGGTGCGGTGAGGCTATCATAGTCAACGTGAGATCTAAGCATGTTGGAAAGATTGAATCTCATTTGTGGAGCCTTTGCTTTGCCCAAACGATTTTTAAAGGCCTCAAACAAAATAGACTCCTTGCTCGAGTGATCATCCATGCTTATGCCATTCTCAGTTTTCAGACTCGAAATACAATTTTTTCTGTATCTTTCAGTAGCGATAGCTTGAAAGAATTCTGAGTTTTCGTCCCTGAATTTGATCCAACGAATGGTGCAATGTTTATTCCAGTATTCCTTCTGATATTGTAGCAAGCGGAGCAAGAGCCTTAAGAATGCGCTGGAAGTATCTCTCATGTATTGTCAAACGACGACAATCAACAATGTGATCCAACTCTAGCAGAGCTTTATTGGTGTTCTCAATGGCTATTTTCTAACGTGATATGCTTTTGCTCCATCGACTGGGAGCATGTCTGAGATTTTTAAGCTTCTGGCACAGGCTAGCTGCCGCATTGACATTTCTGCCATGTTTGATGGGCTTGTTCCAAGCTTGGGTCACAACATCAAAGAAACCAGGATGTGCAATCGAATATGTTTCAAACCTAAACAATTTACTTTTGGGAATGGTGGTTTGAATAGTAACATTACAAGGCATGTGATCAGAGACTGGTCTTCCGAGTGGCTTGACAAGAGTGTTAGGGAAGGTGGCAGTCTAATTGAATGAGGTGAAAAACCAATCAAGTTGTTCAAGAATAGGATTTTGTTAATGGGTAGCTCAGAAAGACATTACTCGCGGATGAAGTCATTAAAAGTAAACATGTCATTAACATCACCTCCAGGTTTATTACGATTATCCGGCGATCGAATATAATTGAAGTCCCCAAGAATGAGCCAGTCTTTAGTGGGGGGATATCCAAATCAAAAGGCCAATTGGTGAATGAGATACGTTGGTCCCCTTGGCACGGGCCATAGACATTAACTAGTTTCCATCGTAGAGCCGGTTGTTTAGATGAAAATTCCACCCCAAGGAAAATTGTTTAGACATAAAAACCGTGACATCAAATACGTGACTACACCAAATCGTGATAATACCACCAGAAGCACCTATCGTCGGGACAAAAGCAAAAGAATCAAAGCGCTTGGGACATAACATTTTAAGCATATTCACATCAAAGTGCTGCATTTTAGATTCCTCAAGACAAATAACAGCGCAGCCAGAAGAGTTGATCGCGTTCGATAGAGGTAAATGTTTCTTAGGCGAATTTAAACCATGTACATTCCAGCAAAGAACATTCTAATTGTGCAAAAGGACCATGAGCTAGAAAGGAGCAAATAAATTAAGAAGAGGATGAAGCTAAAGCAGCCCCATCGCCTCCTTTAGTAAGGATGTCTTCAGATAGCTCCGCAGATGGAATGACACACAGTTGTGTACCGATGTTCTGCATCGTGGTGATGGGGGTTGGAGGTGGTAGCTCGGCATCAATCCTCCTGTCTCCCGAAGCATCAGCACCAGAGGTACAAGGGAGCGCAGATGGCAAAATCTTGGGCTTCACCTTGGACTTTGAAGGACGAGATTCATCATGCAGATTGACACGAAAGCCATCATATTTATTGGATCTATTGCTACGTCTGAGAGAAGAAGTATCGATGGGAGCTGCATCTTTACCCTTACGTGCCCTGGAAGGAAGCAGCATGAGGTTGGCAGCCTGAGGGGTGTTAGAGAAAGCTGCCAAACTGTCAGCACCAACAGTAGTAGGGGGAACAATTGGGATATGTTCAGCATTTGTAGTTAGGCTTAGGAGAGCAGTGACTAGTTAAGGCACAACTTGTGGATCTGAACTGGCCTCATGCTGAGCAATAGACAGAGCGGTGGAAAATTCCTGAACATATTCATCTGGATGAGCAGCAACATCATCTGGAGTAACAGCAAGAAGCACAAGAAGCTCAGACTCATTGACAGGTAGTTCTTGAATGATGACATGCGATGCAGGTGCAGACAGGTTGTTAGAGTGAGGTATAGAGACAAACTGATGCCCTCCATCAGTTTCTGAAACTTGAATTTCCACATGAAAGTTGTCCTGTCTCAGTCTGTATCCTCGATTCCAAGGTCCCATAGTAGCGAGCAGTGGACGCGGAGCCATAAAGATAGAATTGTTCAGTTGTTGACCAGGAATGGGATCTTCCAGCAGAACTTCTAGCAGGCGAGAACCATGATACGAGATACCAAAGCGAATACCTTAACGATGCACATCCACAGTGATAGTGACCAAGTCAGTCCGCTCAGCATTGATAGAGTGTTGGTTATCCATTATGATCATAGCAAAAGCAGAATCCCCCGTGCTTGAATCATCTGAAATAGTATTGGAGTCATTCCAAGCGTCAGCAGCACTGTCAACAAGATTGTTCTCTGGAGTAACACCAGCCTAGAAAGTGAGCCCCTAAGCGTTTAGCCATGCATGAAAATTCATTAGGTGTGGGGGCATGACCACCGGTGGAGCAGGGGGTTCAGGTACCTCAGGCCATGCACCCCAGCCTGCATTCTACTGAGCAAGAGAAACAGGAGCCCCATAGGGGGCAGCATTTTGGACAAGCTAGTTATGAACTTGTTGCTAGTACAATTGTTCAGCAGTGAGATCTGGTCCAAACTGCGGGTGCGGATTTCAATCAGGAGGAGGAGACTCCTCACAAGCAGGTGGAACGTCAGGCAACAACGTGTTCCAGTCATTGCTTCTCAGGATAGTAATTTGGATTTTCCAACAATCCCTAGCACCACCTAACTGCTAGACTACAAAACTCTTGGGAATGAGATGGAGATGAATCACTTGAGCCTTAATCAGCATAAACCTACGATCTTGCCGCGGGTTGTACCAGGAAATGAGAGATCCAAAAAACCCAAGAGACTTATGGATATAGTAATCTATCTGGTAATCATAGGGAAACCCAAAATACATCAACCAAACAGTTGGACCAAAGGTAGTAGTGCGGTGATTGAGAGCTTCATTGTGTGCACAAAGGTGATGAGGAGATCCTCATCTTTGAACTCAAGAGGAGTGGCCACAGCCGTATCTCGAAGAAAGGAATCAACAAAACCAAAGATCCTTATGCCAAATGGATGATCGCTGACCACAGTGGTGAAGATTTGAGCTTCTTGCAGGAGACCTTGGACGTCATGGCGAATGGCCACACGGCGGTGGAGGGGGACATACTGGCTCGCCTCTGCAATCGCTAGATAGTCGTGGTTGAGGGGTGGGATGGGGCCAACCACCATTCCACTGCGGATGACGCGATTTGCCGGACCTGATTCCACGGCAAAGCCCAGCGGTAGGAACGGCACCGGGTTGAGCGGATAGTTGGCCATGGTGACCAAAGAGGAGGAGGGTGGCAGAGCTGGAGAGAGGGCAGAGCTGGGGTGTCATTTGGGTAGTCGAGGTGGAATTTGGAGCGTGAGGGGTAGGATGTGTTGGCAAATTTTGCTTCGGGACCCAACGCCAACGCTGCAAATTATGCTGCTTGAAGCAGGATCACAACACTTGTCTGTAGGCCCCACAGAAAGAGCATTGGACGGTGCTAGACAGGGAGGCCGAAGATGCTGTTGATGGAAAGGTGGGGCAGAAATCCAGCCTGATTGGTCTCATTTCCATTAACACAAGATTTGGGTCCCGAGTTTGACTGTTGTGCTAGTCTCAAAGGGCAATAAATCGCCTTGTGATCATGTGCTGAACAATAAAAACATTTCATTGCAGGAGATCCGTTGATGACCCCATTGAAGGCATCTAGAGAAGAGATTAGCCCAATTCGCGCTAGAGATGAAATTTCTTGCTCATTATAGCTAGCTTGGGCCAGGTCCACTTTGTGCTGGGCCGATAACTTAGGCGACCATTCTTGAAAAGGTGGTGCATACTTGAAAGTCGAGGCAAGGAAACATTGGGGGGGGGGGGCGCAGGATAATCCGCTATGATAGGGCATTTAAAACTTACCAAAGTAAGATAGGAAGGTGATGTGGAATTCTCGAATTCCATTTGCCGCTGAAAATGGAACATTAAATTTGTCCGACAATCAGAGGCCATGACCTTCTCCTGGGCATTAATGCTCAATTGAACCTTGCCAACAGTGAGTGAACTAAGAGAATGATCATGCGTAGCATGAATATGATCTTGAGCCATGACAGATGAAGATGCCTCATGGTGATGAGAATTGGAGAATGACATCTGAGTCATGGGAACTAAATCAAACTTGCTCAACTCACGAATAGAAGAAGAAATTAAGCATACACCTTGTTCCAAGGAAGGTAGCTTTGAACACACAACAATTGGTCGTCTAGCAGAAATATCAGTTAATTCCTCATTTGCATGCCAGGAAGATACCAGATGTGAATGTCTAACAAAGCAACCATTAAACAGATGAAAGTGGCAAATGAAACCAGCCAGACACGATCCTTGAGCCCATAGATGAAATGACCAACTTTGTTGTTTGCAACCGAGAATCTAAAAGCCCGATGATGAATTTGCACCACTTTGAAACCATCACAAAAACCACCAATACAACATTGGAGGGCAACACCCACCGAATCAACAGTGAGAGGGCAGGAGGCAGAAGAAAATGTGACCACCAAAAAGAACTCCTTGGCATCACGGCAAGGAGAGAAATGAACCGTGGATCCAAATTTTCGTCTCACCTGATCCGCAAGGGCAAGGCTAGGGGAAAAGTCCCAATGCAGAAGACCCATCCATATTGAGGAGAAAACCTAGAGACCGCCATTGTTGCTAGGGAGCAGGTGGGCGGTGAGAGGTGGGAGGTGGTAGGAGCCATTTTTCTGCATGACAACCTCTGCTTCTTGGTATGGAGGGCACCCTGGAACACGACTGTGACACTGCATCGATGTAACTCGCCATTGATAATAGTCATGGACTTAGACCGTCGGGTTATTTGCCTGGCTAGAGCTTCATCCTCAGGTAACTCTCCCCGGGTCATATAAGGAAAATAAGGAACTGTCCAATCAGGGGTGGCATGAAGAGCCTCCACTAAATGTGCTTCCGGATCAGGAACTGCAAGATCTTCCTCGGATGGTAACTTAAGTGAAGGATTATGCAATATGTCAAGAAAAACATTGCGGGCACCGGCTTAGGCTGAGACCCTACCCGGCTCGAAGCGTCAGCTACTGATACGTCTTCAACGTATCTATAATTTTTGATTGTCCCACGCTATTATGTTACCCGTTTTGGATGTTTACGGGCTATAGTTTACACATTTATATCATTTTTGGGACTAACCTACTAACCGAAGGCCCAGCCCGTATTGCTGTTTTTTTTGCCTATTTCAGTGTTTCAAAGAAAAGGAATATCAAACGGAGTCCAAACGGAATGAAACCTTCGGGAGCGTGATTTTTGGAACGAACATGATCCAGAGGACTTGGAGTGGAAGTCACGCAACAATCGAGGCAGCCATGAGGGTGGAGGGCGCCCCCCCTCCTACTGGGTGCGCCCCCCTATCTCGTGGCCCCTCGGAAGTCCACCGACCTACTTGTTCCTCCTATATATAGCCATGTACCTCGAAAACATCAGAAGAAACCACAAAAAACTATTTCCACCGCCGTAACCTTCTGTATCCGCGAGATCCCATCTTGGAGCCTTCATCGGCGCTCCATCGAAGGGGGAATCGATCGTGGAGGGCCTCTACATCATCTCCAAGGCCTCTCCGATGATTTGTGAATAGTTTACCATAGACCTTCGGGTCCATAGTTATTAGCTAGATGGCTTCTTCTCTCTTTTTGGATCTCAATACCATGTTCTCCTTGATCTTATTGGAGATCTATTCGATGTAACTCTTTTTGCGGTGTGTTTGTCGAGATCCGATGAATTGTTGGTTTATGATCAAGTTTATCTATGAGAAATATTTGAATCTCCTCTGAATTCTTTTATGTGTGATTAAGTTATCTTTGCAAGTCTCTTCGAATTATCTGTTTGGTTTGGCCTACTAGATTGATCTTTCTTGCAATGGGAGAAGTGCTTAGCTTTGGGTTCAATCTTGCGGTGTCCTTTCCCAGTGACAGTAGGGGCAGCAAGGCACGTATTGTATTGTTGCCATCGTGGATAAAAAGATGGGGTTTATACCATATTGCATGAGTTTATCCCTCTACATCATGTCATCTTTCTTAATGTGTTACTCCATTCTTTATGAACTTAATACTCTAGATGCATGCTGGATAGCGATCAATGCGTGGAGTAATAGTAGTAGATGCAGGCAGGAGTCGGTCTATAGGGATGAAAATGGAGTGGAAACTTCCTGTTTTTCTGGAGGAAAAATGGAAACGGAGAGGAAATATGAAAACGGAAACGGAAATTTGCACAATGGAAGTGGAAATGGAACTTTTTATGCGGAAACGGAAACAAAAACAGAATGGTGTTTTCCGGTGGAACATGCATGGAAATGGAACTTTCCGTTTCTGTGAATATGGAATTTCTGTTCTTACTATAAACCTATAGCTGCTTTGTAGCCCAACCACCAAAGAAAACACAATGACACAATTAGTAGAATCGATTTGAGGCCCAACTTCTACTACCACACAGGTACTCAGCTTGACCTTATATGCAATTGTACGGTAGTAAAACAATACTATGCTAAGTTGCTAACATAATGATATTATTTTGTAGCCATGTTAACAACTCATTATTATTTTTTGTGTGTGTATTTGTCTATGATTCAAGGGGTTTTTAAGTTCCGATCAATGCCTATTTCTGTTTCCGTATCCGCTTTGTATTTGCTCCGTGTTCGTTTTCGGTAGTATATGTTTCCGTATTCATTTCCGGGGTTTCTGTATTCATTTCCACTTCTGCAAAAAAATGTGAAAACAAATATAATAGCACTCAGTTCCGTCCGTTTCCGCTTCGTTTTCATCCCTATCGGTCTAATTGTCACGGACGTGATGCCTATATACATGATCATGCCTAGGTAATCTCATAATTATTTGCTTTTCTATCAATTGCTTGACAGTAATTCATTCACCCACCGTAATACTTATGCTATCTTGAGAGAAGACACTAGTGAAACCTATGGCCCCCGGGTCTATCTCTTATCATATAAAAGCTTTCAATCTACTTTTATTTGCATCTTTACTTTTCCAATCTATATCATAAAATACCAAAAACATATTTATCTTATCATACTATCTCTATCAGATCTCACTTTCGCAAGTGGCCGGGAAGGGATTGACAACCCCTTTATTGCATTGGTTGCGAGTTCTTGTTTGTTTGTGTAGGTGCATGGGACTTTTGAGGAGCCTCCTACTGGATTGATATCTTGGTTCTCAAAAACTGAGGGAAATACTTATGCTACTATTGCTGCATCACCCTTTCCTCTTCAAGGAAAACCAACGCAAGCCCAAGGCATAGAAAGAAGGATTTCTGGCGCCGTTGTCGGGGAGGTCTTTGCTCAAGTCAAGACATACCAAGTACCCATCACAAACTCATCTCCCTCGCACTTACATTATTTGCCATTTGCCTCTCGATTTCCTCTCCCCCACTTCACCCTTGCCATTTTATCCGCCCTCTCTTTCCCAAACTCCTCTCTCTCTTTCTCTTGCCATTTGTTTGCTTGTGTGCCCGTTTGCCCTTATGGCTTTGCCTAAGAACACCGACCTTCATCTTAGAAGGTTGGAAGAGATTGAATCAAACGTTAGAAGTTTATGACTTTACAATTTGAGCATAATAATTTCTTCAGAAAAGAGCTTAAAGAACAAAAAGGTTTTATGGGGTTTATGAATGAAGAGCTTGATGATATGCCTAAAGAATTTTATGGTTTGAACTCTCAAATTACTCGGCTTGAAAATTCTATTGCCCAAATTTCTAATAAGCAAGCTACCTTAGTCAATAAGATGGCTGCCAAACCAGAAAAGTTAGATGAAAATAATGATGAAGATCTTAAAGTTATTGATGTGTCCCCTATTAGATCTTTGTTTTGCAATATGAATCTTAATAATGATGGGACTGGAGATGAGTCAACTCTAGTTAAAAGGCGTCCCAATGATTCAGAGTTTTTAGATCTTGATGCTAAATTTGGTAAAAGTGGGATTGGAGAGGTCAAGACATTAAATAGCACTGAACCCACTATCTTGGATTTCAAGGAATTTAATTATGATAATTGCTCTTTAGAAAGTTGTATTTCCTTGTTGAAATCTGTGTTGAATTCTCCGTATGCTTATAGTCAAAATAAAGCTTTTACCAAACATATTGTTGATGCCTTGATGCAATCTTATGATGAAAAACTCAATTTGGAAGTTTCTATACCTAGAAAAATTAATGATGGGTGGGAACCTACTATAAAGATTAAAATTAAATATCATGAGTGTTATGCTTTATGTGATTTGGGTGCTAGTGTTTCCACGATTCCGAAAACCTTATGTGATATTCTAGGTTTACATGATCTTGATAATTGCTCTTTAAATTTACATCTTGCGGATTCCACCATTAAAAATCCACTGGAAAGGATCAATGATGTTATCATTGTAGCAAATAGGAATTTGGTGCCCATAGATTTTATCGTTCTTGTTATAGATTTCAATCTTTCATGTCCTATTACTCTTGGTAGACCTTTCCTTAGAACGATTGGTGCGATTATTGACATGAAGGAAGGGAATATTAGATTCCAATTTCCATTAAGGAAAGGCATGGAGCACTTTCCAAGAAAGAAAGTCAAATTACCTTATGAATCTATCATGCGAGCTACTTATGAATTGAGTGCCAAAGATGGCACTACTTAGATCTATCCTCGCTCTTATGCCTAGCTAGGGGCGTTAAACGATAGCGCTAGTTGGGAGGCAACCCAATTATTTTAGTTTCTTTGTTTTTGCTTCTGTTTAGTAATAAATTTTGCATCGACCTTCTGTTTAGATGTGTTTTTATGTTTTAATTAGTTTTTGTGCCAAGTAGAGCCTATAGGATAACCTATGGTGATAGTTAATTTGATTCTGCTGAAAAACAGAAACTTTGCACACACGAAAATAATTTTGGTAATTCACAAAAACGTGATTTTGCGTTGATTCTTTTTTCTGTAGATCAATAGACAAATTTCTCAGGACTTCCCATTTTGTTAGGATTTTTAGAGTTCCAGAAGTATTCGAGAGTTATATATTGCTACAGACTGTTCTGTTTTTGACAGATTCTGCCTTTCGCGTGTTGTTTGCTTATTTTGATGCATCTATGGCTAGTATGTAAGGGTATAAACCATAGAGAACTTGGAATACAGTAGGTTTAACACCAATATAAATAAATAATGAGTTCATTACAGTACCTTATGTGGTGGTTTTGCTTTCTTTCACTAACAAAGCTTATGAGATTTCCTCTTGAGTTTTGTGTTGTGGAGTTTTCAAGTTTTGGGTAAAGATTTGATGGACTATGGAATAAGGAGTGGCAAGAGCCTAAGCTTGGGGATGCCCAAGTAACCCCAAGATATTCAAGAATAGCCAAAAGCCTAAGCTTGGGGATGCACCCGTAGGCTTCCCCTCTTTCCACTTCGTCTATCTGTAACTTTACTTGGAGCTATATTTTTATTCGCCACATGATATGTGTTTTGCTTGGAGCGTCTTGTATGATATTAGTCTTTGCTTTTTAGTTTACCACAATAATACTTGTTGTACATACCTTTTGGGAAGAAGCCCACTTGATTGAGATTTATTAGAATACTCTATGTGCTTCACTTATATCTTTTGAGCTAAATAGTTTTTGCTCTAGTGCTTCACTTATATCTTTTAGAGCACGGCAGTGGCTTGATTTTGTAGAAATTGTTAGTCTCTCATGCTTCACTTATAATATTTTGGGAGTCTCTTAGAACATCATGGTATTTTCTATGGTTATAAAATTGGTCCTAGAATGATGGGCATCCTAGTTGGGTATAATAAAAACTATCATAGAAAGTGAATTGGATGCTATGATCAATTTGATGCTTGATAATTGTTTTGAGATATAGAAGTGGTGATATTAGAGTCATGGTAGTTGGGTGATTATTAATTTAAAGAATACTTGTGTTGAAGTTTGTGATTCCTGTAGCATGCACATATGGTGAACCGCTTTGTGATGAAGTTGGAGCACAATTTTATTTATTGATTGTCTTCCTTATGAGTGGCGGCCGGGGACGAGCGATGGTCTTTTCCTACCAATCTATCCCCCTAGGAGCATGCATGTAATACTTTGTTCTTGATGACTTGTAGATTTTTGCAATAAGTATATGAGTGCTTTACGACTAATGTTGAGTCCATGGATTATACGCACTCTCATCTTCCACCATTGCTAGCCTCTCTCGTGCCGCGCAACTTTCGCCGGTACCATACACCCACCATATACCTTCCTCAAAACAGCCACCATACCTAGCTATTATGGCATTTTCATAGCCATTCCGAGATATATTGCCATGCAACTTTCCACCGTTCCGTTTATATGACACGCATCATCATTGTCATATTTATCTTTGCATGATCATGTAGTTGACATCGTATTTGTGGCAAGGCCACCTTCATAATTTTCATACATGTCACTCTTGATTCATTGCATATCCCGGTACACCGCCGGAGGCATTCATTTAGAGTCATACCATGTTCTAAGTATCGATTTGTAATCTTGAGTTGTAAGTAAATAAAAGTGTGATGATCTTCATTATTAGAGAATTGTCCCAGTGAGGAAACGATGATGGAGACTATGATTCCCCCACAAGTCGGGATGAGACTTCAGACTTTTAAAAAAGAGAGAAAGTCCAACAATAAAAAAAGGCCAAACAAAAATATGAGAGAAAACGAGAGAAGGGACAATGCTACTATCCTTTTTACCATACTTGTGCTTCAAAGTAGCACCATGATCTTCATGATAGAGAGTCTCCTATGTTGTCACTTTCATATACTAGTGGGAATTTTCATTATAGAACTTGGCTTGTATATTCCAATGATGGGCTTTCTCAAAATGCCCTAGGTCTTCGTGAGCAAGCGAGTTGGATGCACACCCACTTAGTTTCTTTCACTCCTAGAAAAAGAGCTATAGATGGGATTGACACTAATGGCGCACCAGACAGGCGGTGCGCCATTAGTATATACTAATGGCGCACCACCTTCTGGTACGCCATTAGTGTTGAAACTACTAATGGCGCATCTGGCCCAAGGTGCGCCATTAGTATCAAATATTTTTTTGAACTAGTGCACCTGTCCAAACATACTAATGGCACATCCAGACGAAGTGCGCCATTACTAGTTGTAACTAGTAATGGTGCACCTGTGGGAATGTGCGCCACTAATGTTGTTTTTTTTATTATATTTTTTATTCCTTTTTTGCAAAACTACTAATGGCGCACTTTTCCACCGTGCGCCATTACTAGTTTAAACTAGTAATGGCGCACTCTGGAGCAGTGCGCCATTAGTATGTTTTTTTTGCAAAACTACTAATGGCGCACCACTAGAAGGTGCGCCATTAGTAACCTGGATTACTAATGGCGCATTTATGGTTGGTGCGCCATTAGTAAGTGGGCAGCAACAAGATATTTTGGACAGCCTCTCCTACCCACACTCACTTTCCCCCACTTCATTCTCTCCATCGCCTCCTCCTTGTCTCGGGTGCCTCCTCTTTTTCACCTCATTTCCACCATAGATTCATTCAAATTAAGTGGTTAAATTACCTTGTTTTGATAGGTAAGTATTGGGGAAAGCTATATTTATGTTGTTCTCCCTACAACAATGTGCACATGCACTTTTTATGGCCTAGCTAGATCTATGTATGTTCGTGGTGTTGCATATGTTTGTGGTGTTGCATATGTGTTTGTGTTTGGAGGTGTACCGGTATTTGAAATGCGATAGTTGCCAATTTTTTGCCGGAATGTTGATTCATTTTCGTTTCGGCGAGAATTTTGGCATTAGGCATTCTTTTTGGTCCTATTTTTAGGGAAAGTCATGCCAAAATTTTTCTTTGTTCTAAAAATATCGTTTTGCTCTACCCCGCAGGCGACCATGGTCCGCACGATGACCGAAGGCATCGTGAATAGGTTTTTGAGGTCCGCGAAGGCCGAGATGCTTCAAAAGAACAAGACGGAGATAAGATGTCCGTGTCGAAGATGCAAGCTGAAGAGCCTTATTGCGGACCCGGATTCCGGGCAGGTGCGGGACCACCTGCTCTTGCGTGGTTTCATGGATGGCTATCGGTGGCAAGGTGATGAAGATGACTATGAAGTCGTCCATGGGGGCCGGGCAAGAAATGAGGAAGGGCAGCAAGACAACCACCGTGGCTCGGGCGGGCAAGAAGACGAAGAATCCCCAGGAGATGATCACGACGGTGATGCTGTACACAATCCTCATGTAGAAGATGCAGGACATGATGATGAGGAAGATGCCGGAGCAGACGAAGGGCATGATCATGAAGATGATGATGCCGGCAGAGCAGACGATGCTGGACCATCGATGGGCTGGGTGCAGGACCCTCATATTCAAGAGCTGCTTCTCAAGCAGACGGATAACGCAAGAGCTGCCGCCCGAGAGAAAGCCAAGATGGATCAACTTGAGTTAGACGCGGTTACTCCATTGTATGAAGGATGCAGGCCCGAGGATACCCGCCTGAAAGTAATGCTCATGGCTCTGGAGATGAAGGTAAAACACAAAATGACCAACGCATGCTTCGACGAGAACATGTCATTCTGGCACGAACGTCTTCCCAAGGGGAACAAGTGCCCGACCAGTTTGGAGGAGGCAAAGAAAATTGTGTGTCCTCTGGATTTACCACACGTGAAATACCATGTGTGCATGAACAATTGCATCATTTATCGGGACGAGCACGCGGAGTCTACCATATGTCCGGTGTGCAGTGTCACTCGATACAAGAAGAGGAAGAAATCTCCTCGAAAAGTGGTGTGGTACTTTCCGATCACTCCTCGTCTGCAGCGGTATTTTGCGGACCCTAAGGTAGCAAAGCTCCTGCGTTGGCACGCGGATAGGGAGGAGAAGAAGCGAGAAGATGACGCAAATGATCCGGAGATAGATAAAAAAGACAAGATGCTGAGTCACCCTAAGGATGCAAGCTAGTGGCAAGCGTTGAACTTCGAATACCCAGAATTTGGGAACGATCCAAGGAACATTGCGCTAGGCGCGAGCACCGATGGAGTCAATCCGTTTGGTAGCCAGAGAAGCACACATAGCACCTGGCCTGTGTTTGTGTGGATGTACAACTTCCCCCCTGGTTGTGCATGAAGAGGAAGTACATTCACATGAGTATGCTAATTGAAGGGCCGAATCAACTAGGGAATGACATCAATCTGTGTCCGGGGCTGCTGAAAGAGGAGCTTGAAACGCTGTGGAAAACGCAAGCCAATACGTGGGACGCTGCAGAGAAAGAATATTTCCCTATGAGAGCCGCACTGCTCACGACGGTGCACGACTATCTCGGTTACGGATATCTCGCGGGGCAAGTAGTCCACGGATTTTCTGGATGCGTAAGGTGCATGGATGACACAATGCATCGCCAGCTAGATAGAGATCCCGGGTCTTCGAAAACCGTGTTCATGGGACATCGAAGGTGGCTTTGCGACGATGACCCGTGGAGGAAACGCAAGGATCTGTTCGATGGTGAAATCGAACCCCGAAAACGCCCGTGTACGAGGAGCGGCGAGGAAATAGACAAGCTGTTGAAAAATTGGAAAGACTGCCCACTGCCGGGAAAGAAGCAAAAGGCGCCAGAGCTGGGAAAGAAGCGAAAGGCGCTAGAGCCGCTGCTGAAGGTATGGAAAACGAGGTCTGTTTTCTGGGACTTGCCGTACTGGAAGATCCACCGTGTGCCTCATAGCCTTGATGTCATGCATATCACGAAGAACGTGTGCGAGAGTCTGCTTGGTACCCTGCTCAACATGCCAGAGAGGACCAAAGATGGGCTGAAAGCAAGGGCAGACTTGAAATCAATGGGCATCAGGCAGGAGCTTCACGCTAACTCAGAAGGCTACAGGAAGAGATCATGGTGATACTATGCGAGCTTGAGATGTACTTCCCGCCCGCATTCTTCGACGTTATGGTGCATCTGCTGGTCCATATAGTGGAGGATATCATCCAACTCGGGCCGACATTCCTGCACAGCATGATGCCGTTCGAAAGGATGAATGGTGTCATCAAAGGATACGTTCGCAACATGTCACGTCCAGAGGGAAGTATAGCCACGGGCTTTCTGACCGAAGAGTGCATCCCCTACTACACGAATTATCTAGGCATCGAGAACCCCGTTGGTCTGCCCGTCAACAGGCACCTCGGCAGGCTCGCTGGATGGGGTCGCCGTGAGGGTCGCCGCGAAATGCATGTCGACTTAGAGGGTCGACTGGCCGAATTTGAAAGAGCAAACCTAGTCGCGCTACAACACATAGACGTGGTCGATCCTTGGGTGGTAGAGCACAAAACCTTTATTAAGAAGACGTAAAATGACCGGGGCCAACAGAGGACGGACGGAGATATAATCAAAGAGCACAACTCATGTTTCACGCGTTGGTTCAAGCAGAAGCTTCTTTCGTACCCTTTACATGAGGATTCTTCCGCGGAAGAACAACTCATATTCGCCTTGTCACAGGGCGCCGAGCACAACCTGATGACCTATGAGGCGTACGATATCAACGGCTACACATTCTACACCGAGGCCAAGGACATGAAGAGCGATGGTTATCAGAACTCCGAGGTAATGATGGAATCCTACACCGGTAACGACAAGGACAGATACTACGGAAGGATCGAGGAGATCTGGGAGCTGAGCTACGCTGGAGAGAAGGTCCCGATGTTCCGTGTCAGATGGGCGAAGAGCGTCCTAAAAGAAGACCGGTATTTCACCACCATGGTTATACCCGAAGCCAAATCCAAGACCGTCGGTGCAAACGTCACCGCGAAAAATGAGCCATGGGTACTGGCTTCCCAAGTGGACCAATGCTTCTTCATTACCGACCCGTCAAAGCCCAGTCGTGTTGTCGTGAGGAGAGACAAAAGGAAGATCATCGGAATGGATGGAGTAGCCAATGAGCAAGACTTCGACAAGTACGGCGACCCGAGGATCGAACATGACGACGATGATGAAGTAGCAGCATACACCACAAGAAGAAGCAGGACCACCCTACCTAAAGGACGTCCGTTCCACAGAAGAACTCCATTTGCGAAAAAGAAGGGCAAGAAGATTGTGAACAGATAGCTAGCTAAGATCGATTGTATTTAAATCGTAGCCTTCATTTCTCGATTGTATTTCATGGGCACTTTTTGAACTATCATGAATATTTTTAAATTTCATGGACACTCGATCTCGATCCCCCTCCATCTCGATCGCTATCCCACCTCGCGAGATCCGGTCCCCCTCGCCGCCAAGCACCCCCCTGTCCATCGGCCGCCGCCGCCGACCCCCCGCACCCTCGATTCCCCTACTCAACCGCCGCCGCCGACCCCCCGCACCCCTCCCCTACTCAACCTCTGCCGCCGACCGCCCGCAACCCGCGCACCCTCCCCCGCTCCACCGGCATTACTGTTTGATGATATTTTTAAAAAATTATTACTGTCTTATAAAAAAAATATTACTGTTATGATTTAAACAAGTTTGAACATATTTAAACACAAATAAGTATCAAACAGCATTTTAAATGCATAAAAAAATTGTGGAGCCTGGGAATCGAACCCAGGACCTCCTAGTGTGAGAACTGGCTGCTAACCAGTCAAGCTAGTAGAGGGAACTTGGTGTGGATCAGGTCAGGTGGAAGATAACCTGTTGGCTCGAGCAGAAATAAAAAAAAATACTAATGGCGCACCAGGGTGAGGTGTGCCATTAGTGTGGATGTGCTTATGGCGCACCGAGGGGTGGTGCGCCATTAGTATTGTGCCGCCCCCATCCTTAGTTCCTCCCCGGCGGCCCAGCTAGCTATCCCCTCTCTCTCCCTTGCCCTCGCCCTCGATCCCCTTCCCCGACGCCGCTGCCCCGCCGCCTCGACGCCGCCCCGACGCCGCGACGTCGCCCCGTCGTCCTCGTCTCCGCCCCGACGCCCCGATGCCGCGACGCCGCCCTCTCCTCTCCCGACGCCGCTGCCCCGCCGCCCCGTCGTCCTCGTCATCCTCGTCTCCGCCCCGTCGCCCCGACGCCGCGACGCCGCCCTCTCCTCTCCCGACGCTGCCGCCCCGCTACCCCGCCGCCTCGACGCCGCCCCGACGCCGCTGCCCCGTCGTCCTCCACCGCCTACCAGATCCACACCACCGCCGTGCAAGGTAAACCCTAGGCCTTTCCTGCTTCTGCTCACGCCCCTACAGTTCGCCCATTGGATTAATTAGCTGCTAAATCAGGCTTCTTTTCCTGAATGACACTAGATTTAAGAGACACCAACCAGTTTGAATTCATTTTTTTGCATCTTTACTTCGTCAGTTCTATTTTTAGTTGCTAGAGCACCAGCTGATACATCAAGTTTAGGGTAATATCGTGAGGCAAGGTTAGATGAATGTCACGTGTGCGATTGCTCTGTTTATTTTGTTGTCAGTTTGTACTTAAGCTGTGTCTGCATGCAATAGTAGAGATTGTCCCTAGTCCCAGTTACTTATTTTGTTGGTGAGCACTTAAAAGGAGTAGATATTGCAATAGTAGATATTTTGTTGGTGAGCACTTAAATATGAGTTTGTCATTATGCCTTGACTTAGCACCTGATCAAGAGTAAATGGCTGTGTGCCCTAAAACTAGAGTAGACATCTGCTGTCGTTTGGACACCTGAACAGGAGTTGCCCCAAAAGTTTAGTCTACTCATCTTCACCATCCCTTGTGAACTTGCTGGTTGTTTTGTGTGCATGGAACATTCAAATATCTTACCCTCTTTGGACAACTTGACTTCGTTGGTGTTTGGTCATGCTGTGTTGTCTAGACTGTTGGCAACATGCTGGTTATTTTTGTTTTTGATGTACTAATTCTGTAATTTGCATGGAGCTATGCCAGTTGATACAAATATCTTAGCCTCTTAGGACAACCTGACTTTGTTGATGTTGGTCACACATGTGCTGTTTAGACTGTTTATATGGGGCTCCTGATTTTATCATGAAGAAAGAATAGATAGTGTGGGTCTGACCTTGTTTAATTTCTGCAATTCTTGTATATGATATTCTTTGGTGTGTATTGCATTCTTGGTTATGTTTTTTTAAAAGCAATCCTTGGTTATGTTAGTGCCACTATATAGTACTTTACTATGAACACCCATCTTGGATGACCAATAGAAATTGCAGCCACATGTGCACCGATCTAATTTGAAACATCAATGAAAATTGAAAAAAATTTACTCTTAATTTGCTCTTAATTTTGTGGTTGGCAAGCTAGACTTTGCTATTTATTTTGCGAATGCCTAATTAGGGTGCATTTCTGATAAACAAGAAAAGATAGCTTTGCGTTGACTTGCTTCCACATTTGTGTTCTTGCTAGGGACTATTTAAAATGTTGGGATCAGTTTTGGAGACTGACCGACAATTTAGTACTGCTGGTGCATTTCCTTTTAGTCTTAGATCATAAAATACTCTTTGCGAACACAAATAGATGATCTCAAATCACCATAGTACTGTGGAAATGGTTTAATGCTACTTCTGGCGTTCTTACTTCAGCATCTGTATGCCCATGCAATGATTTGCTTTGTTGTGATGGAGGCCTTTTTTGCCTTGTCCACCCGAGAGGCCCTTGAGTTTGCTGGAATGTCGATTAACTTCTGTTCCAGCAAATTCGGGTACTCCATATGTCCTATTTTCAGCAAAGGTCATGCTGAAATTTTCCGTGAATTTTAGCATGACTTTTCTAAAAATAGGACATATGGGGTACTTGTGACTAATGATGAAAGCTTAGGCTTTTAGGGTGCCTCGGCGTCGAAAAACCCTCAATGATAAAAGCTTAGCTTTTAGGATGCCTCGGTGTCGACAAACCCTAAACAATAACCAACTTTTTGACCAAACTTTGTTCCTATTTAGAGAGAAACATGGCCAACAACGATGAGGCCGGGGGTTCGGGCAGCAAGGCATTCTAGGAGCTGTCCCAGGAGATGGAGGACCAACCTCAGTTGTATGAGGACGCCGCCTTCCCCACCGATCCTGAGACCACTGATGGTACCGCCGAGGATGACCCCACTGATGCCACCACTGATGGTGCTGCCGAGGATGCCACCACTGATGATGGCGGCGCACGCATAGATGGCAGCCAACCGAAGAGGCAACGGAAGGACCGGCGCCCGATCATGCTCCTCACCCTCAAGGAGGAAGTTATTGAAGTGGACTCCAACGGGAATCCAACGGCGCCCGAACGAATAGTCAAGGGGTACTCGCTTCAGCTCGGGTGCATTCTCCGAAGCACCGTCTCGATCAACACCGAGAACCTGAGGCATCCTGACCGAGGGAATTTGCCCAACCTCCTCTTCACGAAGCTGCACGAACGATACAAGTTCCCCGCTGAATTTGCAAACACAAGCCTCAAAGGGAATAAAGTGAACAATGCTGCCCTCACGAAGATGAGCAAGGCCCTGTCTACTTGGAAAAGCAATGTGAAGAGAATGATCGAGAAAGGTGAGAGTTATGAGAAGATCAAGGAGAAAAATCCTTCGATCACCGAAGATGACTACAACGATTTCAAGATCAATTGCTCGAGCACCGCAAACTCCCAATCAAGTCAGTGGGGGAAAGAAATGCGGGAGCTGAACATAGGGGAACACACACTCGGTCCCGGCGGTTACAGAGTGGCGGAGCCTATATGGGACAAGGAGGAGGCGGACCGTGCCGAGCAAGGCCTACCGCCCCTCTTTGATAAATACGGTGACAAGCAGACCAGGAACTTTGTCAGGGCCCGGTACAAGAAGGACCCAAAAACAAAGGAGCTTACCACGGATCCGAAGACCAGGAAGCTTGAGCTTGTTCTGGTAAGGAATACACCCCCGCATAATTAGCTCCATATGGTTGCATTCTAATTAATGAAGCCAAATTTCTAAATGGTTCACATTCCTTCCGTAGGCGACTGAAAGCAGTAGCGCGGGGTCGACTAAGAGCAACCCTTGGGACACCACTCTAAATAGGGTGTTGAATGTAATGAAGAACAAGGATAAGCTCAGTAAGCCAACGTCAGCTGGTCGTGTGGCCGACAAAGGCTTGTCGACAAAATGGGGGTCATACTATACCGCTGGTGTGCGGAAGGAGAAAAAGACCAGCTCGGAAAGCCAGGCACGCAAGGTTCAAGAACTCAAGGCACAGGTGGAATCCGGAGATTGTCCAAGAGCAAGTGGAACAACGACTCGGAGCGACGATCACCGCCATTGTGCCTACCTTGATCCAGGGGTTGAGTCCGTGGATTGCGGGCGGCCAACAGGGGCCGCCCCCGATTCCTAGCTTCACGGCCAGCAACTCGCAGAATGCGATGGCGGGGCCATTGGTGTCTCCGGCGGAGGCGGCATTGGTGTCTCCGACGCCGGCATGGGAGCTTAATGCACCCGGGTGTACGCCGGCCGGCACCTCTGCAGCAAGCGGCCCCTCCGTCAACTGCACGCCCGCCGTTGGCGGTGCCTCGACATTAGCCGAGCTCGATGCCATCATCACGGTAACTAATTAAGCCTCTCTCGGGCGAGGACTTCATCTCCTTGCCTTTGACTGGGCATCCCTGACGCCCTACATGTTTTCGCAGGGCGCCGCCGACGTTCTATGCACTCTCCTGCACTTCGTGAACAACGAGTTGGTCGATGTCGCCAAGGGAAAAATCGTTCAACCGGGCAACCCCTTGTTCCACGGTACCCAGATGCCACCCAACTTGTTTAGGGTTCAACTGGTTCGGGTGCTCCAGGCTGCGACGAGTTGTTACCTCCGATTCGACCCGTCGGGGCCGACGATGATGACGTGATGACCCTCAGTGCCTGCCTGAGCTCGCCCCTGCTTTGGTCGAAGAGCCAGATTCGTTTGGGGGCGGGGGACACCACCCCAAAGACAACACCGCCAGTCGTGCCGGCGCCAAGTCGGCCCCATGGCAAGACCGCCGCAACAATGCCGGACATCCCTATGCCACTGGATCCAAACATGCATATGGCACAGGATCAGAACGACTACGACGACGATACATTTGGCAACGTCGATCAGTACTTTGCTGAACATGGGTACGATGGCGACTTCATGGGGGCTCCTTCTCAAGAACCCAACCCAACAAAAGACGTGCGCGATCTAGCTGGTACCGTGGAGAAGCCAAGTTGCAACAGGCGTCGTCTGCCATTCAGCTCTCAGGAGACGCCTCCAGCTGCCGACTTCACCGAGCCTCAGATAGGCGAGGTGCGAAATATTATCAGCCCAAGCACACTCAAGAAGGCGGTCTATGAGCAGAACTCGGTCCCATTACAGGAGAAGAAGAAGGCACACAAAAGAAAGACTAACAAGGGAGCGAGCCAGCCGGCACCGAGTATGATCCGTGCTCAGGACGGGCCACCTTCACCTGAGGATATCTCGAGGAGGGTGCATGTGGCGGGTAGGGCGATGCTACTGACAAATATGCTCAATGCTGCAACCGGTGCTATGCGGAGTCTGCATGACAGTGTTCTTTCTTTGGAGAAGCGGCGTCTCAGAGAGAAGGATGTGGCATACCCGGTTTTCGCGGCCAAGGTGCCAGAGGGCAAGGGCTTTGTGGATAACTCCATCGGGCATACGATCGTCCTGCGGTTTGATGACATCCATGCTATGATGAACCTTCATCCACTGCACTACACCTTCGTTCGGCTATTTTCACTGAGTATGGAGATGCGGATCATTCGCGACAAGACCCCGAACATCGTGATAGTCGACCCCTTATACATGCGTGCCAAGATCTTGGGCAGCGCTGGGGACCGGCAAGTCGCGAGTTCTTACCTCGAAGGCGCCATTCTAGCAAACCAAGATAAGGATAACTTCCTCGTGCCTTACTTTCCCGAGTAAGTCCTCCCCTCAACCGGCCCGTAACATATGAATTCTTAGATTTCGATCGTTTTTCTTTTAACATTCCGTGTTTTATGCAGTGACAAACATTGCACGCTCATCCTCCTAAGCCCCAAATATTCCATGGCCACGTATTTCGACCCGGACCGTCAGTCGAACGTAGACTATACAAATGTCAAGAAGGTTCTTGATGATGTTCTCCCCGGCTACGCCAAATCTGGAGGCACCTTCACCAGGCCTATTCGTAAGTACGGCAAGCACGTGTTCTCCCACAATACGACATTCTGCTGCATCAAGCAGCCGCCTGGCGGTCAGAAGGGTGCCTACTACGCCATCCATCACATGCGGGCGATCGTACGGGACCATCATCAACTTCTGCTATCGAGTAAACTCAAAGATTGGGCATAGGGCATGTCGGCAATCCAGGATGCGGACCTCCGACAAGAATTCTTTCGCATCCAGTCGGAGTTTGCGGAAATCATCCATCAAGATGTCCTTCGTACCTCGGGGCAGTTCTACCTCAGAAATCAACCGTCCAACAGTGACATCGACACAATGCTACAAATGCAGGCTGACAACGCCCGTTCTTTCATGACTCCCACGATAGACGGCGGCTTCATCCACGCTCCAGTCCCTTGAGTCGAGTCGAAAGCAGTGATGCTGTGTCTAGTTCTGAAACATCGATTGGCTCATGTTGTAATTAAACTTTAATGAACTTGTAGTATGTCTCTTTGGTTTCGAGAGTCGTTCAACTTAGATGTAATCGATGCTATTAATGTCTTGCTTTTCTCTTCCGAGAGTTCTATTGCACACTTATATATTGCTTATGTATTGTCTGTGAATTGGTACTAACGTTTCGTTTGGCTAGTGCATAGCGATGCCGACGTATGTCGTGTACAAGGGTAAGGTTCCCGGAGTCTACGACGGCTGGGAGGAGTGTTGGAGACAGGTTCACCGATTCAGCGATAACAGTTACAAAGGGTACACCACTAGGGCCGAGGCCGAATCTAGATACGCCCGCTATCTAGCGGGAGAGGGGAGGGAGCGTTGGAGGAACCGGATGAAGACGGGTTTCATCGTGATGATGCTCATCGTGATGACCGCAGCTCTCTTCTATGTGATGGTAGTTTAGATGATCGATATCGACTTGTAATGTGAAGACAAACTCGCTACTCGCGGTCTCGAGACTTGTAATATAATGTTCTATCTTTGTTCGGTCTTTTCAATTCGGGGACTAATATGATGAATTGTATTTAGAGACTAATCTTCTATTGTATTCGATGAATCTGTTGTTGATGTGTGCTGTCTATATTTTGTCCAATTATACATTTTGTAACATGTGCAAAAAACAGAAAATAAAAAAAATAAAAAAAACCTAATATTCATACTAATGGCGCATCACACCACAGTGCGCCATTAGTATGCCAAAGGATACTAATGGCGCATCATTAGACAGTGCGCCATTAGTATGCCGAAGTTACTAATGGCGCATCTTACTGTTGTGCGCCATTAGTATGCCAAAGCACCTGGGTATACATGGCCCCCTAGGAGGCATACTAATGGCGCACTGTTGTATATACTAATGGCGCATCCAGTGGTGCGCCATTAGTATACCAGATACTAATGGCGCACCAGTGGTGCGCCATTAGTAAAATATACTAATGGCGTGGCACTAATGGCGCACCACTGATGCGCCATTAATGGCCAAATTAGGTGCGCCATTAGTAGGCCTTTTCCTAGTAGTGTTTTGTTGAGCTTTCATACAATTATAGCTCTAGTGCATCTGTTGCATGGCAATCCCTACTCACTCTCATTGATATCTATTAATGGGCATCTCCATATCTCGTTGATATGCCTAGTTGATGTGAGACTATCTTCTCCTTTTTTTTCTCCACAACCACCATTCTATTCCACATATAGTGCTATGTCCATGGCTCACGCTCATGCATTGCGTGAAAGTTGAAAAAGTTTGAGATTACTAAAGTATTAAACAATTTCTTGGCTTGTCATCAGGGTTGTGCATGATTAAATACTTTGTGTGATGAAGATAGAGCAATAGCCAGACTATATGATTTTGTAGGGATAACTTTCCTTAGCCATGTTATTTTGAGAAGACATGATTGCTTGATTAGTATGCTTGAAGTATTACTATTTCTTATGTCAATATGAACTTTTATTTTGAATCATTTGGATCTGAACATTGATGCCACAATAAAGAAAATTACATTGAGAATTATACCATGTAGCATTCCACATCAAAAATTCTGTTTTTATCATTTACCTACTCGAGGACGAGCAGGAATAAAGCTTGGGGATGCTGATACGTGTTCAACGTATCTATAATTTTTGATTGTTCCATGCTATTATATTACCCGTTTTTGATGTTTATGGGCTTTACTTTACACATTTATATCATTTTTGGGACTAACCTACTAACCGGAGGCCCATCCCGTATTGCTGTTTTTTTGCCTATTTCACCGTTTCGAAAAAAAGGAATATCAAATGGAGTCCAAACGGAATGAAACCTTTAGGAGCGTGATTTTTGGAACGAACGTGATCCAAAAGAATTGGAGTGGAAGGCATGCAACAATCGAGGCGGACACGAGGGTGGATGGCGCCCCCCCCCTACTAGGCGCGCCCCCCTATCTCGTGGGCCCCTTGGAAGTCCACCGACCTACTTCTTCCTCCTATATATACCCATGTTCCCCAAAAACATCATAAGCGACCACGAAAAACTATTTCCACCACCGTAACCTTCTGTATCTGCGAGATCCCATCTTGGAGCTTTCGTCGGTGCTCCGCCGGAGGGGGAATCGATCATGGAGGGCCTCTACATCATCTCCAAGGCCTCTCCGATGAGTTGTGAGTATTTTGCCACAGACCTTCGGGTCCATAGTTATTAGCTAGATGGCTTCTTCTCTCTTTTTGGATCTCAATACCATGTTCTCCTTGATCTTATTGGAGATCTATTCGATGTAACTCTTTTTGCGGTGTGTTTGTTGAGATCCGACGAATTGTGGGTTTATGATCAAGTTTATCAATGAGAAATATTTGAATCTCCTCTGAATTCTTTTGTGTGATTAAGTTATCTTTGTAAGTCTCTTCGAATTATCAGTTTGGTTTGGCCTACTAGATTGATCTTTCTTGCAATGGATGAAGTGCTTAGCTTTGGGTTCAATCTTGTGGTGTCCTTTCCCAGTGATAGCAGGGGCAGCAAGGCACGTATTGTATTGTTGCTATCGAGGATAAAAAGATGGGGTTTATATCATATTGCATGAATTTATCCCTCTACATCATGTCATCTTTCTTAATGCGTTACTCCGTTCTTTATGAACTTAATACTCTAGATGCATGCTGGATTGTGGTCGATGTGTGGAGTAATAGTAGTAGATGCATGCAGGAGTCGGTCTACTTGTCATGGACGTGATGCCTATATACATGATCATGTCTAGATAATCTCATAAATATTCGCTTTTCTATCAATTGCTCGACAGTAATTCGTTCACCCACCATAATACTTATGCTACCTTGAGAGAAGCCACTAGTGAAACCTATGGCCCCTGGGTCTATCTTTTATCATATAAAGCTTTCAATCTACTTTTATTTGCATCTTTACTTTTCCAATCTATATCATAAAATACCAAAAAAATATTTATCTTATCATACTATCTCTATCAGATCTCACTTTCGCAAAGTGGTTGTCGGTGTCAAAACCGGCGGATCTCGGGTAGGGGGTCCCGAACTGTGCATCTAGGCCGATGGTAACAGGAGACGAGGGACACGATGTTTTACCCAGGTTTGGGCCCTCTTGATGGAGGTAAAACCCTACGTCCTGCTTGATTGATATTGATATTGTGGATGTTTACAAGAGTGGATCTACCACGAGATCAAGGAGGCTAAACCCTAGAAGCTAGCCTATGGTATGATTGTTGTTGTTCTACGGACTAGGGCCATCCGGTTTATATAGACACCGGAGAGGGCTAGGGTTACATAGAGTCGGTTACAATGGTAGGAGATCTACATATCCGTATCGCCAAGCTTGCCTTCCATGCCAAGGAAAGTCCCATCCGGACACGGGGTGAAGTCTTCAATCTTTTATCTTCATAGTCTTGGAGTCCGGTCGATGATGATAGTCCGGTCGATGATGATAGTCCGGCCGATGATAGTTCGGCTGATGATGGTAATCCGGCTATCCGGACACCCCCTAATCCAGGACTCCCTCAGTAGCCCCTGAACCAGGCTTCAATGACGATAAGTCCGGCGCGTATATTGCTTGGCATTGCAAGGCGGGTTCCTCCTCCGAATGATAGAAGATTGTGAACACCAGGATAGTGTCCGGCTCTGCAAAATAAATTCCACATTTCACCGTAGAGAGAATAATATATACACAAGTTCGATCTGCTGACGTTTTTTGTGGCATGACGTCACGCCACTACCAAGCCAATACTTGAATTGTTTTTTACTCTACCACCTCAGCGCATTTAGCGAAGCGGTTTCCTTGGCACGTCTCATCGAAGCAGAGATCGTTTTTCCCCTTAATCCGGGATTCTCATCAATACGGACGTGGGTAACCCAACCGCGCCCGTCGCGACGCCCCCTCTACCGAAGGCGAGTCCCAAACGGTCATGGAGACGGCTCTTGGTATTCTCTCTCTTTATAACGGGATCGTTTCTTTTCTTCAATCCTCCATCGAATCCTCTCCCCGCTCCAAGTTCCAGCACCTAGAGCTCCAGATTCGAGCGCTTCGGACCTTCAACGATGTCTGGTTCCGACTTCCAGGGCCGGTGGATGCCCTCCTCCGTCACGGAGGAGGACGTGCTAAAGCTGCGGGAGGCCAAGTACCTGGCTTATGAGATTTTGCACAGGTTGCCTGCCGAAGGGCAGGCCATCCCCACCCCCGAGCCCGGCGAGTATGTCGTCTTTGTATCCCACCTCCGTCGGGGTTTAGGCTTCCCGATGGATCCTTTTGTGAGAGGGCTCATGTTTTACTATGGGTCCACGATTTGGCTCCGAAGTCCATCCTCCATATTTTCGCATTTATTGCTGTCTGCGAAGCCTTCCTCCGCGTCGCCCCTCACTTTCGGCCTGTGGCTTAAGACCTTCAATGTGGCACCAAAGATAATAGGGGGGCGTCAAGCAGAGTGCGGCGGGGCGGCCATAAGTAGGAGGGCCGATGCCCCGTGGCCCGCTGGCTCCTTCCAAGAGGAGCTCGGCCCGTGGCAGCAAGAGTGGTTCTATATCACCGTTCCGAGGGGCCTCAGACAAAAGCCGCCGCCCTCATTCCGCCCGGGACCTCCACGACGGTTGATGTCGTGGGTTAACCAAGGGCTCAACTGGGGGCCATCAAAGGACGTGCCCCAACTGCAGGGCCGGATTCGAGATCTCCAAACGAGGGAGGTCAATATGGTGGTGGTAATGCAGGTTATGCTGATTAGGCGTATCCCACCCTGCAAACGCCGCCCTCTCCGACTGTGGGAGTTCAATCCGGAGGGCCCACGGATTCTTCAACACTTCATGGGTATGACACCCCTGGAGATGTACAAATTATTCTTCGGATCACAAGAGGCGCGTCCGGAATTGACCGAGGATGCTGGCCTAAGCTGCAATCGCCCGGATACTCAAGTAAGTAGTTCCAAGTCCGGACATGCCGTTTGTTTGCCTTTCGATAATTCACCTTATGACCAACTTCCTTCTAAACAGGAGTGGATAGCGGCAGCAAAATTGATACGGTGTCCGGCCCCCCTCCCCAAGACCGCGCCGGATTCCGTGCTGGTTCGGATGCTTGAGGTTGCGCCTCCAGAGGAAGGCGAAGGGGAAAGCAGGAAAGCTACTGCCTCGCCTAAGGAGGCTCTTGAAAGAGGGGGGATCGAGAATCCCTCCCTCCAAGGGGAGAAGAAGACTGCCTCCGAGGACCCGGGGGCAAAAGCCCCTAAACGGGGGAAGAAATCTTCGCCAGAGGGTCCTGCGTCCGGGGAGGCCCCGGCCGCACAATCTCCCTTAAAGAGTCAGCCCTCCAACGAGCCGTAAGTAGAAAGAAAGGAGTTTTATAATAAGGGACATCCCTATTTGTGCTTCTTAGGATAACTAAAGTTTTTACCTTGTAGTTCGGATCTCTGTCCTTCGCAAATGAGCTCATCTTCGGGGGACCTTCGTCCGGAGATGATGGAGAGCGAGACGCCTCCGTCCGGGGCACCGTCGGATAGGGCGGACGAGCCTGAAGTGTCGTCACGGAGGGAGCCCCCTGGTTTGGCAGAGCCGGAGAGTTCGGCGCCAACTGGTGTACGGCTGAAGGATCTGCTTGAGAAGGCATCTATCTCAGAAGATCACCACGCATTGATGAGCATGGTGATTGAAAGGATTTCGTCCGCCGAAGGCGGGTTGCATAATGCCGTCAGGAGTTTGCTGGCGGGGTTTGAGGTGCGTAAAAAATGACACACCTTTTAACAGTTTAGCATATAGAATGCGCCCTGTATAGATAGTAGCCCCTGAGACTCTGTAGGTTGTCGAAATCGACAGCACGCCGAGGATCAAAATCACAGGTTTAAATTTCCGTCGTGCCGATGCAGGTGGCGGGTCGTCCGGGGGCCAGCCGGACTGATGGAGTTGCTGAACTAAAGCGGCAACTCGCTGTTGTGGATGCGGACATCACGCTAGTCAAAAGGCGACTTGATGAGTCGCAAGGTAAGTGTTTTTGTGCGGTCACTTGGTAAGGGGGCCGAAGCCAACTCCTTACAACATGTGTGTGAAATGCAGATAGTGCCGCTGCTGTGGAAAGCCTTCGGGCCGAACTTGCTCAAGCCAAGGAGCAGGCCAGAAGGAGTAATGCGGCGGCCTCGAGGGCGGCCGAGGAGTTAGCGGCAGAAAGGGGCGCACACTGCCGGAGCAGGGAAGAGATGGCTGAAATGGCCATGAAGTTAAAAGATGCTACCGACCGCAATGAGGCTCTTGGGAAGGAGCACCTAGCGGGGAAGGAAGACCTGGAGAAGGCCACCGCTGAAGCCAAGGATGCCCGGTCTGCAATGCGGGCTATAAAGGAAGAGCTACGCCAGGCCGGAGATATTGTAGCTGGCAAGCCTTTTCTGCTGCGCCGAAGGTTTACGGATCCAAAGTATGCTTAGCTGGGCCAACTGTGGGGTCCGGAGGACCCTTATATGGACTTAGCAGCGAGTGCGGCGGATGCCGTTGTGCATTTTGGAAGCCAGAAGGATCACAAGACGGAAGAGCTGTATTGGTCTCAATTCCATAGTCCAGAGCGTTCACTTCCGCTGACCGATCGTTTGGCCGAGTGGGCTGAGCTAAATAGGTTGTCCGGGCTTGCTATGAAGGATATAGAGACCCATGTCCGGCCAGATAGGCCCGAGCCGAAGAGTTACTTTGGCTTATTGCAGCAATTTCTTGGGGCGGTGCCGCATATCAAGGCGATGAAGCGGTCGGCCTGCATAGAGGGTGCGCGTATGGCACTCTCCCGTGTGAAGACACATTGGACAAAGATGGATGCCACCACTGTTGCGACCCCGGGTTCGGATGATAACCGGTTACCCGCCGAGCACTATTTTGGCGAAGTGCTGCGTGGTGCTCGTGTAATAGAGTCGCAGTGCTCAAAAAATATTACGTTCGAATGAACGTTTTTATGATGTAAAACAATATTTAAGATGTAAGCGCCTTTTATACTTGTGCCTTCAAGTAATAGAATATCTCCTATGCGGTCGTTCATGTATACGTGTGTATAACCTGAAAGATGGCAGTCGTCGGCTTCAGCCCCCACGCACAAGGTGCGGGGGTGTTCGCAAAAAATAGCGTGTTTTCACACTTAATCCGACGTCTCGGTCCTGTAAAGGAGGTGGTAGCGTAGCAAACGAGGCAACCGGACTATAATGCTTTATCACTTTCACTTAGCCATGGAGTTCGAGGGTGGGGCTATGACATAGCCCCTGGGGGCACCGCGCTCTCCGAATTTGGGGCGCGTATGTGCCTGACCGGGAAACGGCCCTTCGTCAAAGCGGAGGAATTCTAAACATTCCCATGGTCGATCGAGTGGTTGACCAGTCTCTCGCTGTATCATGACAGTCAGTTTTCGGCTTTCTCTACTAAGGTGCTCGCCCAGCCGAACTGGGGCACAATCGCAGTAGTTCTCCTGGTGCCGCGTTAGCTGATGATACGGAACGTAAGGCAGCAAAACACAGGAGCCGGGCAAACCCAACATTTGACCAAAGACATGATTCGGAGCTGATGCATATAAGGCCTAACTCGAGACGCCGAACACTCCCGAAGGTGTTCGGTCTTTATAATAGCGGGCAAAACAATGCCCTAATCCCCTTGTGTCCAGGTACGGGCAAGTTCTTCTGGCACGGCCGATGCCAAAACGCCAGTCTCCACTCTGGTTATAATGAGAAACCAGGGGAATATAGCAACAAGACACAGTAAGAAAGGTTTATGTAGGGTCTTAGTCTGAAAAGAGTCCTTGCAACGGGTCCCTACTGCACGTCTGCGCCTGTGTCTCCGTTGTGCCGTATCCTGGATGGGTGTGCATGCTGTTCATCTGTAAAAAGGAGAGGAGCTTAGTTTGAAAAGAAATCGTGCGAGAAAGTGCATAAAAAATTGAAATATAGATTAATACAGCTGAGCCTATGCTAGCTCCTCATGGCTTATATGTACAAACCCTTGTGAAGGGGTATGTGGCTAGGTAGTCCCTAGCTTATTTATTCCGGACTCGTCCAGCCGTGTCCGGGGTCTCAGGCGACCATTTAATGAAATGATGCCACGTGGACCGGGCATTTTAAGCGTAAGAGACGGGTAATGTGGTATTGCATTGAAGCGGACGAAAGCTTCCCGTCCCAGTGATGCTTGATAGCTACTTTTAAATGGGGCGACATGAAAGGTTAGCTTTTCTCATCGGAAGTTGTCAGGTGACCCGAACACAACTTCTAGTAATAATGAAATTTTGCACCTGGCGTAAGGGCCTGGCGCTACTCCTTTGAAGGAAATGCGGCTATGCCGAATTGTAGTAGGATCTATCCCAACTTGCGGATTGTGTCCGGATATAGCAGGTTTAAGTCACTGCCACCGTCCATCAAAACCCGCGTGAATTGCAGTCCATCTATTATGGGATCTAGTATCAGGGCAGTCTATCCTACGTTCCAGATACTTCTGGACTAATCCAGATGGTCGAAAGTGATTGGTTTTGACATCCAATCTCGGTGTTCCGCTAGGGTGGACCGTGCGACACTTGTCTTAGCGAGTGCCGTGTTGGTTTTCCGTATTATCACATGAAGTGAGTTTACTGTTTTGACTTCTTGTGGGAAAGTCTTTTGACTTTCGGTGCTCTGCTGGTGGGGTTCGTCATCGTCCTCGCTTGGCACATCGAGCCCCTTGTGTCCGGCGTTGAGTCTGCCGGACTGTTTAAAAACCCAACAATTTCGGTTGGTATGGTTTGCAGGCCTTCCGGAGGTACTGTGGATTTGACATATCCGATCTAAGATTTTGTTTAAATTTGATAGCTCATCGCTGTTGTCCTTAAGAGGCAGTGTTTTATTGTTTGGCCGCGAGCTTTTGAATCCGGTGTTGACCGCCGTGCCCTTTGGGCTTTTTTCTTTATTCCGGCACTGATCTTTCCTGCACCGTGATTTTCCGTTTCCATCTCTGATCTCGGATGTACTCGGGTCGCTGGTGCTGCATCTTGCTAGCCAGCTGTCTTCTCCTGCGCAAAAGCGCGTCATAAGGCTTGTTAGTGCGGCCATTGTTCTTGGCTTCTCTTGGCCGAGGTGTCTGGCGAGCCATTCGTCTTGGACGTTGTGTTTAAAAGCTGCTAAGACTTTCGCGTCCGGACAGTCGACTATTTGGTTCCTTTTCGTAAGGAACCTGTTCCAGAATTTGCGCGCTGACTCTCCGGGCTGTTGGGTTATATGACTCAGATCGTCTGCATCCGGAGGGCGGACATAAGTCCCTTGAAAATTTGCTCTAAACGCGTCCTCAAGCTCTTCCCAACTTCCAACAGTGTTTTCTGGGAGGCTTTTGAGCCAATGCCGAGCTGGCCCTTTGAGCTTGAGGGGTAAGTATTTTATGGCGTGGAGATCATCTCCTCTGGCCATGTGTATGTGTAGTATGTAATCTTCTATCCAGACTCCGGGGTCTGTTGTGCCGTCGTATGCCTCTATGTTTATGGGTTTGAACCCTGCTGGAAATTCATGATCCAGCACCTCATCGGTAAAACATAGCGGGTGTGCGGCGCCCCTGTATTTGGGTGTGCCGCTGTCTTCGAACACTTGTCGTGTTGTGTTACTTCCTGGGGCCCTCTTTTTTGGCCCGTTGATGGACCTAGTTGGGCCGTCTGTTTTCCCAGGATCATAAGTCGGCTTGTGTGCGGTACCGCTTGTCGCTTTTGGCCTGTCATCTGGCCGTCTATCTGGCTAGGCGGCCTCTTTATTTTTTGACTGTGAGGGCTCTATGGCTTCCTCGTCAAATTCTGGCAGCAGCTTGCGCTTCGGGTAGCTCTTTGTTTGATGGCCATTGCCATATTTGTCTGCGGACCTGAGTATTTTTCTCCACTTCATTCTAAGTATGTCTTCCGCTGTTTTGAGCTTCTTTTTTTCCTTCTTCAAACTTCTTGTAGTGGCGACGAGTCTTTTGTGAAGGTTCTTATGCTCTGGTGGTGTGTCCGGACTGTTGATTGCTCCGTGGAGGGGTTGATTATCCGGTTCATCCTGTTCGGATGGTTGCTTGGTTGTATGTTCGTCGTCCGCTAGTTTGCCCTGCTCTATCGCTGGGTCGTTAGGAATGCTGCTTTGATCGAGGCGGGACTTAGGGCGGCGTCTACGTCGCCGTTTTGATTGTTTATCGGCGGGATTATCCTCTGCCGCGTCCCGTTGTTCCTCGGTATCACTTCCCCTTGGGGTCTCCACCATATATATGTCATGTGACGAGGTGGCCTTCCAGTGCCCTGTAGGCGCTGGTTCTTGATCGTCTCCGGCATCATCGTCCATACCGTGGATGTCTTCGGGTCGTAGTTTAGCACGTCGGTTAGATCGTCGACGGTGGCTACGAAGTGGATGGTGGGTGGGCTCTGAATTTCTTCATTGTCCGCGTCCCGACTATCCTGGCCGTAGTTCGGCCAGGGCTCTCCGGATAATGAGAGATGCTTCAGGGAATTTAAGATATTGCCGAAGGGTGAGTGCTGAAAGGTGTCCGCAGCGGTGAATTCCATGATCGGCACCCAATTGGATTCGACTAGCAGGGGCGCAGGAGGTTCGGAGTCCGGTAGAGAGTCCGGCACCTCGGAGTCATGAGCTTTATGCGGGACAAGGTGAGTGTTCGGCTCCATCGCCGTAGAAGTTGCAGCTCCCGAGGCGGTGTCCAGCCATCCGTCCTCGATCTGAGCGATCGGCTCCGGACTATGGGTCGGAGCAGATTCGTGTGCGGCCTCCAAGGTGCTGTCCGGCGGCAGAGTTAGGTCATGCCCATCGTGACAGTGCGACATGCTCGGCTGTGGCTCAGATCCATCGAAGATCAAGTCCCCGCGGATATCGGCCGTGAAGTTTAGGCTTCCAAACCTGACTTGACGGCCAGGGGCGTAGCTTTCGATCTGCTCCAGATGGCCAAGTGAGTTGGCCCGCAGTGCGAAGCCGCCGAATACGAAGATTTGTCCGGGGAGAAAAGTCTCACCCAAGACTGCGTCGTTGTAGATTGAAGAGGCCATCAAGGCTATCGGCGATGACACAGAGGAACTCTCAATGAAAGCACCAATGTCAGTGTCAAAACCGGCGGATCTCGGGTAGGGGGTCCCGAACTGTGCGTCTAGGCGGATGGTAACAGGAGACAAGGGACACGATGTTTTACCCAGGTTCGGGCCCTCTTGATGGAGGTAAAACCCTACGTCCTGCTTGATTGATATGGATATTGTGGATGTTTACAAGAGTGGATCTACCACGAGATCAAGGAGGCTAAACCCTAGAAGCTATCCTATGGTATGATTGTTGTTGTTCTACGGACTAGAGCCATCCGGTTTATATAGAAACCGGAGAGGGCTAGGGTTACATAGAGTCGGTTACAATGGTAGGAGATCTACATATCCGTATCGCCAAGCTTGCCTTCCACGCCAAGGAAAGTCCCATCCGGACACGGGGTGAAGTCTTCAATCTTGTATCTTCATACTCTTGGAGTCCAGTCGATGATGATAGTCCGGTCGATGATGATAGTCCGGCCGATGATAGTTCGGCTGATGATGGTAGTCCGGCTATCCGGACACCCCCTAATCCAGGACTCCCTCAGTGGTCATGAAGGGATTGACAACCCCTTTATTGCGTTGGTTGCGAGTTCTTGTTTGTTTGTGTAGGTGCGTGGGACTTTTGAGGGGCCTCCTACTGGATTGATGCCTTGGTTCTCAAAAACTGAGGGAAATACTTACGCTACTATTGCTGCATCACCCTTTCCTCTTCAAGGAAAACCAACACAAACTCAAGACGTAGCAGCTGCCTCGTTCTTTGTGTGATCAATATTCTCCACTTGGTAACCCTTGAAGTGACCAGCGATGGTATCAACCGCCCAGCAATAAGCCGCCATGAGGTGGTCTTTAGTGTCCAAAGTGCCTAAAACTTGCCGAGCCACTAAATCTGAGTCACCAAAGCACCTAACCCGGGTTAAATTCATCTCCTTGGCCACTCGTAGTCCATGGAGCAGGGCCTCATACTCAGCTGTATTATTAGTAAAAGGAAATATTAACCTTAGAGCATAACAAAACTTGTCACCTTGTGGGGAAGTCAAAATAACTCCAGCCCCTGAACCCTTAAGCTGCCTAGACCCATCAGAGTGGATTGTTCGGCTTGTCCTCAGGCATCTGCAACTCTGTCCAGTCATTGATGAAATCCACAAGAGCTTGAGACTTCATAGCTGTCCTTGGCGTATATTTCAAACCATGGGGTCCCATCTCAATGGCCCACTTGGCCACTTGACCTGTGGCTTCTATGTTTTGAATAATATCGCCTAAGGGAGTAGAGCTAACCACAGTAATTGGATGACCAAGAAAATACTGCTTCAATTTGCGACTAGCCATGAACACCCCATATACTAGTTTCTACCAATGCGGGTATCTCTGTTTTGACTCAATCAAAACCTCACTAACATAATAAACCGGCCTTTGGACAGGATACTCCTTACCCAACTCTTTCCTTTCTAGCACAACTACTACACTGACGGCTCCGCTATTTGCTACAACATATAAGAGTCAAGGTTCCTTCTCAATAGGAGCTGCGAGAACCGGCGGCTCAGCTAGTTGCTTCTTAAGCCCTTCGAACACCTCATTGGCAGCATCACTCCAAACAAAATGATTTGTTTTCTTCATCATCTAGTATAGAGGAATAGCCTTCTCTCCCAGACGACTTATAGACCGGATTAAAGCTGCAATGCGACCCGCCAGTCGTTGAACATCATTAATGTGCGTCGGCTTAGCTAGCGAGGTGATAGCCTTTATTTTCTCTGGGTTATCCTTGATGCCTCTCTCAGAGACCAAAAAACCCAAGAGCTTGCCTGCAGGCACACAAAAAACACACTGGGCCGGGTTAGGCATAATCTTGTAAACCTGGAGATTATCAATGTTCTCTTTCAGATCCTCCAACACAGTATCCTTCTTTCTAGATTTCACAACAATATCATCCACATAGGCATGAACATTGCACCTAATCTGACTATGAAAACAATTCTGCACACAACGTTGATAAGTCGCCTGGGCACTCTTAATCCCAAAAGGCATAGACACATAGCAGAAAGCTTCAAAAGGTGTGATCAAAGTCGTCTTCTCTTGGTCTTTGATCGCCATCTTGATCTGACGGTATCCAGAATAAGCATCCAGAAAACACAAATGCTCGCAACCCGCCATAGCATCTAGGATATGATCAATACGGGGGAGGGCAAAGTGATCAGCACATGCGCCAAGTGTCATTTTTCTTAAGTACCAGCACCGGGTTAGCCAACCACTCAGGGTGGAAAACTTCAACGATGAACCCAGCTCCTAAGAGCCGGGCCACTTCTTCTCCAATGGCCTTGCGCCTCTCTTCATTAAAACAACGAAGAAATTGCTTGACTAGTTAAACTTGGGATCGATATTGAGAGTGTGCTTAGCGAGTTCTCTCAGTACACCCGGCCTGTCTGAAAGTTTAAATGCAAAGATGTCCTAGTTCTCACGGATGAACTCGATGAGAGCGCTTTCCTATTTTGGATCCATATTAGCACCAGTGGTGAACTGTTTGGATGAATCGCCAGGGACAAAGTCAACCTCTTTGGTGTCATCTACTGACTTAGACTTAAACAAAGGGTCATGCTCTATTGTTGGCTTCTTCAAAGGGGTCATATCCGTTGGGTCAACATTGTCTTTATAAAACTTCAGCTCCTCCGTTGCACAGACAGACTCAGCATAACCGCCTTCTTGACATTCCCGAGCTATTTTCCTGTCACCATGCATTGTGATGGTACCCTTGCGACCAGATATTTTCAGTCGTAGATACACATAACAAGGTTGTACCATGAATTTTGCGTAAGCCGGCCATCCAAACAGAGCATGATAGAGACTTTTGATCTTCACCACTTCAAAGGTTAATGTCGTTGCCCTGTAATTATGTTCATTGCCAAAAGAAACTTCCAAAGCAATCTTACCAACTGCGTAGGCCGACTTACCAGGCACCACTCCATGGAAGACTATAGAGGACAACTTCAGATCTTTGTCAGTCAGATTCATCCCGCGAAAAGTATCATAATAAAGGATGTTGATATTGCTGCCTCCGTCCATGAGCACCTTACTGAACTTGTAACCTCCAACCTGAGGAGCCACCACGAAAGCTAGCTGACCCGGATTATCAACCCAGAGCAGGTGATCCTCACGGCTCCATACAACTGGTTGCTCTGACCATCATAAGTATGAAGGTACGGCCGACACAACTGCACTTACCACTCGGTTATGAACCTTCTAGTCTAGTTTGCATAAGCTAGTAGTAAAAACATGATTCTGGCCACTACTAGCTGCTTTGGATTGCTCTGATACCCTGATTGTTGTTGCTGATTGCCCTGATTGGGCTGCTAGTTAAAGCCGCCCTGACTGCCCTGACCTTGAAAACCGGAACCGCCATGCGGGCCATTACATTATTGTGGTCCTGGTGAAAGCTAGAATTCTTATACTCCCTCATGATATGACAATCTTTCCACATGTGGGTTGATGGCCTATCGGGATGACAATGTTTGGGACAAGGTTGGTTGAATATCACCTCTAAATTAAACTTTGACCCTCCAAACTGGGGCTGGAATTTTCCCTTGCGACGGCAATCACCGATTTGTGCATTAGTGTTGGCCACAAAGTCTGATCCACCATCAGTGTGCTTGCGCTTACCGTTGTTACCTTGATTCTTCCTGTTATATTCTGCTGCTACCCCTTGCCTTTTTCTTCCCTTTACCGGACTTTTCCTCATCTGAATCAGGATCCTTAGTATTGTCTGAGTCGGGATATTTAATAAGAGCCGCCATGAGCTCTCCCATGTCATTGCAATGACGTTTAAGCCGCCCTAGCTCTATTTGAGGGGAATAAACTGCCGATTCTTCTCCAAACTTAAAATAACAAATCCAGCATTGATGCTATCCGACGAGTGGATAATAGCTGAGACCCGGTGAACCCAATGGGCGGTGGACTCATCCTTACGTTGGATGCAAGTGTCTAGGTCGATGATCGACAGAGGCTACTTACATGTATCTTTAAAATTTTGAATGAAATTCATCTTCAATTTAGTCCATGAGCTGATGGAATTAGGGGGCAATCCCTTTATCCAGGTGCGAGCCGACCCATCTAACATCATGGTGAAATATTTTGCGCACACTCATCATTTTTTACTATGTACTGGAAGGCAATAGCCTCACAGCTCTTTATTTAAAAAATAACACAAAAGTTATGCAATATACATTGGGAGAGGGGTAACATACTTACCAAAAAAAGTCCTATGGGAGGGAGGCTATCCAAGAGAGAAGACGATCTCTATATTCACATTTGATCCTATGTGCTAACAAAGAAATATCATGTACAAAGTTTTTCCTCCAAGACCTAAAACTAGGTGTTTCATTTGTGAAGATTTTACCATTCCTCTGTGTCCAAATATTCCAAGTGCCTGTAAATGCCACTTCAGAAAAGAAAGGGAAGCCAAAGTCCCTCCTGGCAGCCGAATCCATCATGTAAGTACACTGATTTGAATGGGAGACCCAAGAGATGCCAAGGTAGTTCCATACGCGCTGACTGAAAATGCAAGTGATGAAAAGATGCACACGATCCTCATGTTTAGACATGTGGCACAAAACACAAGTGTCATCTTGCACAATCTAGTGCCTGCGTTGCATCATGTCCCTTGTATTCAACCGATCCATCAAAAGAAGCCAACCAAAGACTTTGATCTTGAGAGTGCATGAGCATTTCCAGAACCATTTGAAAATAGGATCAACCACTAGATGGCAAAAATTGAACTCATAATAGATCCTAGATTGAAAACCTCCAGATTTTGAGGGCCATTTCGAACAATCCTTACTCTCAAGATCAAGCAATGATTGGAGTTGATGGAACTCATGATATGCCTCAGCCGACATAGGAAGATGGAAATTATCAGTCTTAGTCGAGAGGTCAAAGAAATCCCTAACCGTAATCAAGTCATCAATGACAAAATAGTATAGACGTGGGAATCTTTCCTTCAACGAGACAGACCGTTCATCAATTTTCCGCTTATCCAACCAAAAGACCACAGAGTCACCTGCATGAACATGTGGTATGACTAATTGGCAGAATTTGTCATAGAGACCAATCACATCACGCCACCAAAAAGATCCACAGCTCTGGGTTGCTCGCGGGGCCGAAAAACCATAATACATGTCCCAAATTAAAGAAACCCAAGGAACATCCAACTTGTTGAAGAATTTGAACAGTTGCTTCATTAACAAAGCCTCATTCTCAAAGCCCAGATGAGTGACCCTAAGGCCTCCAAACTTTTTGGGCCTACAAACCAGGTCCCACGAGGCTAAAGATTGTCGTGGGGTATCAGTGTTACCTCTCCAAAGGCACTGGTGCATGATCCGCTCGATTTGCTTGAGAATGCCTTGTGGTAGGGATAAAGAATAGAAGAAATATATGGGCATGGATGCAACAACAGATTGCAGAAGTTGAAGCCTGCTACCTTGATTTATCTGACAATAAGGTGCTGATAAACGTCTCTCAATTCGATCCACTAGAGGCATAAGATCATAGATTGTTGGCTGAGAAGTGCCCATTAGAAGACCAAGGTAAGTGAAAGGCATAGAGCAAACTTCACATCCAAGCAAGCCAGCAATTCTAATTCCCTCCTCATCAGACATGTTTAAAGGGATCAAAGAGGATTTGCCAAAATTAACATGCAAACCTGTTGAGAGAGCAAACTTGTCAAGCATCTCTTTGAGGGAAATGATCTGGCTATCAACTGTTGGCAAGACAATGAGGGTGTCGTCAGCATATTGCACAATCGGATAATCATTGGAGCCTGTTGGGATAGGCATTGTGAGGATATTTCTATTGCACATCTCATTCACCACAGATTTGAGAAGGTCAACTACAATTACAAAAAGCAGAGGAGATAAAGGGTCCCCTTGTCGAACTCTAGTTCGACACATAAAATGTTGTCCTCGTACTCCATTAAGCAGAACCGAAGAGGAACCAGAGGAGAGCAGGCCATTTACCCAACCAATCCAACGATCATCAAAACCCTTACATTATAACATTCTGAGGATAACATCATGCTCAATGGTGTCAAAGGCCTTGGCAAAGTCAAGCTTGAGCAAAATAATGGGTCTCTTGGAAGCTTTACACTTGTGTATGTACTCAAAACACCAGGCAAAGCAATCTTGAATAGAGCGGCATCAAAGAAATCCATAATGGTTTTTGTGTATGCACTGAAGGATCATCTGTTGCAGATGATTAGCTAAAAATTTCGTTAGAAATTTTAGGCATGTGTTAGTCAACGAGATTGGCCTAAAATCACCAACCACTTCAGAGCTTAGCTTCTTGGGAATGAGGGTAATTAGGGATGTGTTAAGACACTCCAAGTCACAATTTCCACCATAGAAATCCTTAACTAACTACAGAAAATCAGCTTTCAAAATATGTCATCATTTCCTCAAAAAGAGGCCAGTGAAACCGTCTGGCCCCGGGGCACGGTCTATGGGCATGTGCTTGAAAACATCCTCCACTTCAGCATCAGTGAAGGGTCGAGACAAGTTGTCAAGCTCATCAACTTTATGGATGAGGGAGTCCAGATCAAAGCCCATTTGGATGCCCTTGGCATGGCCCATTCGCTGGTTAAAATCAGCCAAAAACATTCCTGCCAATTGTTGATGATCCGTGATCACATCCCCAGAAGCATTTCTGATCGAAGAAATTGTGTTCTTCATGTACCTCCCTATTTCCATAGCATGAAAAAACTTGGTATTCTCTTCCCCAATTTTGATAGACCTGATCGTGCAACGTTGTTTCTAGTAGATAAACTGCAAGCGAAGCACTTCCTCAAGGTGGAGCTTAGCAAGTCATCTGAAGTTGATTTTAGTCCAACTCAAGGGCCGCAGCTCCTCTAACTCATCCAGATATAAGAACACCTTGTAACAGTCTGCAATGAGAGCCTTAACCTTGGAGAGGTTAAGGTGCCACTTTTTGAGAGCATAGCACAGAGATTTAAACTTGGCCGAGATAGAGGAAGCAATATTAGCTTTTCTCGTTGGCTCGCTCCAAACTTCAGCAACACATTCAAAAAAACAGGAAGATTGACCCAATAGTTTTCAAAGTGAAACACTTTAGCTTTGGGTATGCTAGTTGCAACAGATACTACACATGGCACATGATCCGATGCAGTGTGTGCGAGAGGCAAGACCATAGTATTGGGGTGATCAAAGGTCCAAGAAATAGAGGTAAAAAACCAATCGATCTGTTCAAGTAATGGGATCGTTTGCATACTGGACCAAGTGTATTGGTGACCCTTAATTGGCAGTTCAATCATAACAAGATGACTAATAATTTCATTAAACAAGAAAAATATCATTAACGTTGCGACCAGGCAGATTGCAATTATCAAGCAATCTCATGAAGTTAAAATCACTGAGGAGCAGCCTTTTGTCTTCAGCAGTAATGATAAGATTGTATAGCCATTGAACAAATTCATATCTTGCAGGACCTTGACAAGGTCCATAGACAGTCACTAGGGACCACACTTCAGACATGTGCTTGGAGCAAAATTCCAAAACAATCCCATATGATTTCGCCTCAATAAGCCGTCCATCAAAGAAAGAAGAATTCCAAATGACCACAATACCAGCAGAGGCACCAGCCGACGGCACATAGGCGAAGTTATCAAAACGGAGAGGACAAAACTTTCTAAGAAACCACTGATCAATATGCATACATTTAGTTTCGTGGAGACTGATAATAGAACAAACACTTTCATCGATCTTTTGTTTAACAGCAAGCTGGCATGCTTTAGAATTAAGACCCCGCATGTTCCAGCAAAGAACTTTCCAATCCCTAAAGTCGTTCTGATTCATTACAAACCAAAAGAAGTAGCAGAAAAGTATGTCACGCAGTGATATACACACACCAGGTACATAAAGTAAAGCCACAGGGTTCAACATAGCGAAACATAATAAAAGATAATGGCGATTTGGGAGGCATGCCATAAGCCTGAAAGCTAGAAATGTTCACTGATCATCAGAAACTCCCCTTGCTGCTTGACTGAGATGGATCAGCTACATGCTTCTCCACTGAGATCTTCTCCGGGGCAATGTGTAGGCGAGCTCCAATGCGCACACTCATCGTTAATATCTAACATCTCCGTGGCCAGCTCGTAGCTCTCAATCCAAGCATCTGAGGCTGATTCACAGTGTAATTCGATACTTTTCGAGGGCCATTGAAATCCTTGGGCAAGCGCTCATTGCGTAGAGCCGACACTAAGCACGGCACACCCATTGTCCTGGAAGTCATCCCGGCTTCTATAGATGTTGATGGGTTACGCTGGAGTTCGTGATGAGCCGCTAACTGAGCCGTCAGCTCCACCTCTTGACATGTCCTAGCCTGATCCATCAAGACCTGAGCATTGTTATTGGTGCATGGCGGGTCATGCACATGTGACTGGTTATGACACCACTCACTTCTAGAAACCACTGACGACTCAATATGTCGGTTTTAACTCCGACTGGGGAATGGAGTCAAATGAATCTGCTCGCGGTTGTATGAATAAGCCATCTGCTGGGCTACTGCCATCTGAAGAAGCTCCATGACCTTCCGGGCTTCAATTGTCCTGGGAGACTCGCCTTGCACTAGAAGAGCCACCAGCAGCGATGCCGTAGCAATCATGTTATCTAGAGTGTTAGAGTAATGACCCGGTGGTGTTGGCACTTGCTGAGCCGGGGTTCAATTCAAATGAGCCGGGTCCATAACACAAAGTTAAGCTGTTGCCTCGGCCACGGGCACCTCGGTAGCACGGGTTATCTCAGGGGGGGGGTTACTTGGTCCTGCCCGAGGTGTAACGAAAAGATTCCTTGCATCAAACTCCAGAGCTAGATGACTCTGGTGCCTCCTGCGAAGAACGACATTTGATGCAGTCCGATCCAAGTTTAGTCGGAAAGTTTCTGCTTGAATCCATTGTGATTCCGCATCCAAGGCGGCATGCTCTGTTGCCATCCTAGCATTCTCAGCATTAAGCTCTTCCTTAGCCTGAGCTTTCTCATCTCACAGCTTCGTGACGTCCACCTTATGTTGTGCTTGAGTTGCCGGGGTTACTTCCAATGTTAGCAAAGTTGCCAAAGCCTCTAAGAGCTTGGATAAAACCTGATCCGGCGAGCGCATAGGGCCACTTGCCCCGACTGTCGCAGCGGCCATTGAACCAGAGGTCACAGCCGCAGCGGTTGATGAATTCAGAACCTGATGCGTACCAGCCATGAAGATAGCTGCCCTGCTCGGTGGCTCGTAGGAGTCCAGAATACTGTCACCATCGGAATAGCCCCCAAGCCCGCCGTCTTGCAATTGATAGATTGAATCGGTCTCGTCGGTTGAAGACTCATCACCTAAATAGATGGTCGTCTCTCCACCATACACAGAGTCTTCCTCAACCCCCCCCCCCCAAGGATGAAACCAACGAAAGCATGCTTCTGGGCTGGTTATACCTTGGCGGGTCTCGCACGCCGAGCCGTCTCAATGGCATCAGAGCAGGCGACCGGCTCAGGATCTGATTCGTCGATCTTGCCGATGAAGACTTGAATTCCGCCAAAGGGGACCTGATATCCATATTCGATTGAATCGGCCTCGAGACCCCAACCAGAGTCATCGATGTAGATCTTGCCGCGGAGGCTCTTGGTCAGTCGGCCGACAGCGTATCCCTTGATCCCTGAGAATCTTCCTTTCAAGAACTCGAAACCATCATGCTCTAGCCCCATGATGGGCGCCAACTGTCGTGGTTTTGTCACGATAGATGTCCTAGTGAAAGGACTTAGGTGTGGAGCCATCGCAACTAGGTTAGCTTGAAGGGGTTGAACGGGACAAAGGACACAAAGAGTTTCCCGGGTTCGGCCCCTCTCGATGGAGGTAAAAGCCTACTCCTACTTTTCATTGTATTGCTTGAGTTTCGATTACCAGGGAGCGAATACGCTTGATCTAGCTTCCGATCGCTTGTTTCTTCAGTTAACCGCCACCGGGTCTCACCTTTATATACACAAGTTGAGACCAGGCGGCTTAAAGAGTCCCGGCCGGCTCACGTAAATGTGACCGGCTCGGTTTCTAACCAAACCTACCTTATAAAACAAGTTTTATACATGGCGGCTCACCCACTTGCGCCTCGAGCCTCCTCCGGGTCTTGGGCCTTCAATAAGCTTGCGCTATGAACCGCCATCTATGCTCTTGGACCTCATTGGGCCTTCTAATCTTATGTCGCCAATGGTATGAACCGGGCCCTCCTGGGCCGGTCATACCTAGGAGTTATATTCCCATCACTGTGCCTGAATGCGGATATTGCCTCTCCATCCAGACTGTCGATGATCTGGTTCTTCTTGGTCAAAAACCGATTCCAAAATTGCTGGGCTTATTCGCCGGTCTGTTGGACCATGTGGCTCAGGTCATCGGCATCTGGAGGCCAGACGTAAGTGCCTTAGAAGTTAGCTCGAGAAGCATCCTCGAGATCTTCCTAGCTCCCTATGGAGTTTTTAGGGAGGCTTTAGCCAATGCCTGGCTGGTCCTGTGTTCTTTAATGGCAAATATTTATGGCATGGAGGTCATCCCCTCGAGCCATATGTATGTGGAGAAGAAAGTCTTCGATCCACACGGCCGAGTCTGTAGTCCCGTCATATTGTTCGATGTTTACGGGTTTAGATCCATCGGGGAACTGATGCCACATTACCTCATTGGTAAATCACATAGGGTGAGTGGTGCCCCTAACTCGGGCAACGTCACAGCATAGATCGACAGCTGTATCAGCCCGGTGTTGCTCCCGAATTTTATAGTTTTGGTCGTGCCATGATTAGTATCCCTCTTTTCTAGCCAGGGTGTAATCTCAAGATCCATAGATGGATCATGTCTGCCCTGCTCTAAGTGCGAGGTCATGATGAAGATCGTATTGGTATTCTGATTGTGCTGCCTCCTTGCTTTTACGGCGGGAGGGAACAGGTGGGTATTCAGCCTCTCCAGCCGACCTGTCCCTTCCTTGAGGGGGGCGGTCGGGCTGGCCTTCCTGTGTGTATCTTGGCGGTGCGGGCGCAGGGGCCTCGTCATTGAATTGTGGCAGCAGCTTCCACTTTGGGTAGCTCTTAGACTGCTGCTGGTAGCCAAACCCTTCCTCGGCCGCCAAGACTTTAGTCCATCTAATATTGAGGGTATTTTCTTTGGCCTTCGGCTGCTTCTTCTTCTTCTTTAGGCTCCGTGTTGTGGCTATGAGCTGCTACTTGAACCTCTCCTAGTCCAATGGATCTTCTGGAACGATGAAACCTTTCACTCCGAGGCTAACCTCCTCCTTGGAGAGAGGCATATAGTTGCTATCCTCAAAATCATTAGCGTCCTTAGGGTTATGCTGACCCCCATGCCCCTCTGAGTCATCAGGTTGGTGCTTGGGGGCAGGGTCACCGAGGTCTTATGCACTATCCTGACTGTCATCCTCTCAGATGCCCGTGTTGCACTACAAAAAAATACACTTCCGCGATTATATGTGTTTGTCATAGTAGGTCACGTGTTCTGTCATGCATGTACATCCATGATGATTTTATGACAGAATCAAGATAGTCATACCTGTGCTGTCCTAGAAGTGTTCCATGACATTACCAAATTATCATCACGGAAGTGTCCACTTCCATGATGATAAATCACGCATCACCGAAGTTCTTTCGTCAAGGGTGACCGACACATGGCATCCACCATAATGGGTCACCGTTATGCTATCGAGTTCCAGTTTGGATCGGATAACCCGTTAACAGCCCTGACCAATGGGGATTTTCCACATGTAAAATTCTCATTCGCCAGAGGATCCACGTGTCGGCTCAGCGTTAGGACAAATGTCATCCACTCATAGTACAGGAGGCGCCTATGATACGTCTGCACATGGCAAGGCCCACCAGTGGCCCGTTCCGGTGAAAAAGGCTGGCCCAGTAAAAATTAGTCGGCCGACCCATATAAGGCCTACTTTTGTCAGGTCTATTTAAGCCCACGGCCCATACGAGAAGTGCCAATTCGGCCCGTCAATGACCCGTTAACGATTTGACACCATTACAGCCCATCATCAGTTTGACACCATTAATAACCCGCTATATATTTGGGTTCAAGATAGACCGATGTGGTTTTGGCTTGTTCACGACCCATCCAAGGGATCGGCCAATTTTCAGGATGTATGACTTTCGGCCTTTTAGCGACCCATTTAAGTGTTGGGCCAATTTCCGGCCCGGTGTGTCTTTCAGCCTGTTAGCAGCCCATAAATGAGCTGGGCCACTTGCCGTTGGACCTGAGTTTTGGACTTTTAATGGCCCATGCTCTTCATGGTCCAAAACTAGCCCGGTTTCTCTTGCATCCTGCTAAAGGCCCAAAACATAGTTCGGCCATATACAGTACGACCTGACTTTCGTCCTCTTAGCGGCCCATGTTGTTCGTGGTCCAGTATGAGTCCACATTCTCTTTTGGCCTGCTAAAGGCCTACAGTATAGTTGGGCCATATGTAGGCCGGCCTTAGTATCGATCTGTTAACGGCCGTGAAATAAATTGGGCCCACTTGTTGCCCGCTTCGATGTCGGCCTGTTAACGACCATGGAGGTAATAGGGTTGAGCATTAACTGTCGGCACGATAGAGCTTTCGGCCTAGTTACGACCCATTAACTTAATGGGCCGACTAAAGTTCGAACATGACTGTATGCCCAATTAAAAAACTTGAGCCCATTACGACGAGAAATTATGCACAGAGAGAGTTTTGGCCCCGGAGAGCACATTAGGGAAGCCCATTAAGGGCAGTGGACTGCTTCCTTCATATAGGGCCCACGGCTGTTCGTGCTAACTATTAATTTCACTGTTTTTAGCTTCCTAGCAAACAGTTAGCTAGAATGCGAGGCGCGTTAAGCAAAGGTACGGCATACAAGGAAAAATGTTGCACATCCAGCATATATTACAGGAAATTACATCCACTGGGCAATCAAAGATTGATGCCAGTGCAAATAAATGAACAGAACCTAATGATCTACAACGTCACAATCTGCAACCTCAGCGTGGATGACACCCATAAGCATGTGAGCAAGTTCTTCCTTCTTTGCTACACTATCTCTGAAAACATTGATCAGTTATTGTTGCGCAATAATGTGCACTTTTGATTCCTCCACGATTTCCATCATTGCTTCAGCCAGTAATTGATTCACAAACATACATCTTTTCCATTGCATTCGAGCCATAGGAAACTGAGAAGATTCAGATGGTGATTTTGGCAGGCTTGTATTATTGATAGTGGAAACTATCTCGACCACTACATCATAACATAAATTAGGAGGGGAACCAAATAGATTAATCAAGAGTTATTGACATATTACCTGGCCTAGATTTATTGGAAAGAAACAATGGGATTGCCTTGCTGCTTTCAGAGTTTGTCTTCTTATCTTCAGCAGCCTGCACCAAATTAACACACTAGCATTGCTATCATAGGCCAGGTCAGATAATAGGAAAGCAACATTGATAGAACGAACATTTGGGAAACCGGACCACACCAGCCTACACCAAATGAACACAATATGACACAACTATCATCAACCAGGTAAGGTAATATGAAAGCAGCATTGACACAATTAATGAATGGGCAACCAGAGCAGCACTACAGTTTAGAAATATGCATGATATGAGATAGTACACTCATGCAGCTCAGTAAGCAAAACTACCAGGCAGTTTTCCTTACAAAAATCAACATTGTCGCCTTTAATTATATATTTTGCTACAACTAAATTTTGATCAGATAAAGGTTGGATTCATGTCGATTAACAAAATGCATGCTGATGTAAAAATATAGTGATATACAACAAGTACTTACATCCGCATTGGAGCACAGAGAATTCCCGCAAGATACTTTCCTCAAAGATGATACGAGTGCAGAAATTCTTCTATCTGTTAAGATTATTTTCTAAAAGAGAGATGGGTAAGAAACATGTAGAAAATATGATCAACATGCTATAAAAATTCATGATGCAAGGATACGCACACACTTCTTAGAATGGAGTTGACATATTTTTGCTGGAATGGAGCGGACTAGTTCTTTGGCCACTGGAATATGCTTATGTAGGAGTTGGGTTTCTCTGTGCTGGAGCAGTATCTATGAAAACTGGAGTTGGTTTACTATCTCTTGGCGTTTGGATCTTTTGCAAAGACCTTGTTTGTAACCCTTCAGATTCTAACATAGCCGTCTTCCCCTTGCATGCCTTATATAGAAGAATGGTGCTTCAATTATAAAACCTGCTACAAGAGAGAGATGGAATAGGTACTGAAGAATAGAAAGGCATGACATATTGACATGTATTCCCTCCATCTGGAAATAAATGGATGGGTCTAGGCATATTTCAGTTATAGATACATCCATTTTTATCCATTTTGGCAACATGTACTCCGGACGGAGGGAGCATGATGTAAGAGCTAGGGATACGACATGACAACGGAGTAAAAAAACACTAGTTGAATGTAAAACTGTATGCTAGCGGAATACATACAGAAAAACACTAAGGCAACATATGCGTGTGTGATTGGGAAACTAAGATGGCATTGCAACAGACCACTAGAACAACACTTCAATGTAAAAAAACATGGTATGGTAGACAAATGAAGTACATACTAATGAATAACAATGCATAAGATATTCAGAAGCATGATGTCCAAACTAAGAAGATGGCATTACGATAGAGTATAATGATAGTACTTGAATTTGAAACATGTTATCATGAATGGAATAGATACTAAAAACAGGAAGGCATGATATATTTACATGCATGATCAATAGGCTAAGCACATGGCATTGCAATGGGGTAGATGCCCTCCAGGACATTATATGCATGTTGTACCCATATCACGGGCCAAGTTAGAGCAAGGACCTTGTGGGGTGAATAGGATTCATCATCTTTCTGCAAGTCTTCTGAAGAACTGCCTTTCCATCATATTGGGTATCATTGACATCAAGTTTGTTGGCCGTTACTTTGCTCTGTGAGGTTCTTGTGGATATATCAGTGTGTGAAATTATATCTGACACACATGGAAGACAACTAGTAGTTAGATTTATGTAACGAGTGCCTATAAGACACAATATAAATAGTAGGACTGGGGTTAACTAGCAGCAATAGGTCTCAAAAACAAAAGGGAGAACACAGATGAAAGCTACAGAATATGTATCGTTTGTACTCGAAATTAACTAGATGGCACACAAAAGTATTAAAGAACAACATAGGTAATACTAGAAGTGGTATAATACTATAATAACCAGCCTGTGGGATAGCATTTGTTGATGGATGATAACTATGGAACAATGTTACCTAAAGAACAAGTCTCTTAGCTGAACTATGGAATAACGTTAACTCCTAAACAAGACATGTAAGAGATGAGCATGAATATACAGTGAAATGTGATAATCTATTTCCATGCTTAGAGGAATAACAAAACCATAAATGTTGCACACAAGTAAGATGAGGGTACAACCTATCTGGCTGCCATCCATAGGAGTGAGCATCATGTGCTGACTTGTCGATGACCCTACAGTTGTTGTGGCTGTCCATGTTGGGCACGCGCATTTGATGCAGGGAACTGTTGAGTGGGGACTATAGGTCCCTTCTGGTGTATGCTTCCCTTGTTGGAGCAACTCCGGTGAGATGGAAGATGGTGTGGCTAAAGATGCAAAAAATGCAAAATGTTAAGACTAACACATATATCTAATTTGAAGAAATACCCTAAGAGATCAACAGTAAGGTACGAGGGTGGTCACACGTTTGTTGACTAAAGACTAAATTGGGGTCACACGATTTTATTTTATTTTGGTATTGTCCGATCTATGCCGGATGGCTTGATGGCCGTCTTGTGCCTCTTGGCTGACACTGTTCAAAATCTTCCCCGAAGAGCCAGCGACCATCGGCAGAGCAGCCTGCCTCCACCGTCCATGGCCGTGAAAGCTCCGTCCAAAACCCCGCTCCCCGCCCCACCGCACTGCAGTGGTTGCACCGCCCCCGGCCAATCCACAAATATTTGCTGTCATCCAGATCCGGCGGCAGCAGTATGTTCAACCCACGCAACTCTAAGATAGCCATGTAAGTGTTGCTTTCGCGATGAACTTGCGCCCCCGCACCCTTACGTTAGACACCAGACAACCGATAGCCTAGGAGCTCCGCCGCCTTGAGGGGTGCTGCTTCCCATTGGGAATCGATTGGCCCAGAATAAAAATTCAGACAACTGACGCCTAAATAAAGTGATCTGAGATGAGTGTACGACCTATCTTGCGGCCTGGTGAAGTAGGCAGCTCCAATCGTCGAGTCAGTGAGGACGGCGTGGTTGCGGTGGCTACCGGCGGCAGGAAAGTAGAGATGTCGCGACGGTCGACGACTACGGGGAAGCAGCATCGAGGCCCTGCTGGACACTGCCGATGTTGGAGCCGCTCCGGTGCCGTGCACAATGGCGGGGGTGAATCGGCTCCAGTACGATTCACGTGGCCGTTGTCGATGCAGCTCCAGCAGCATGGAGTAAGAGGCACACCGCCCAGTGCATGATGACAAAAGGACAATGTCTCCGGCATTGGGGAGGAGGGTGGCAATGAATTTGGTGCAGTGTGGAGCGCCATGCAAGAGGGGATGAGGTTTCATGGCTGCGGAGAAGGAAGCTTCCTGGGAGAAGGTGATTTGGCGCCCACAAGGTATGAATGAGGAATTGGGAGGGGGAACCATGTCTTACGGACGCATTTGTCTTAAATGTAGGGGGAGTTACAGTTCTACCCCTGCCTTTAGGCTTCTGGGCTTGGGTCTGTGTAGTGAGGGTTGGGGATAGTAGAGTAACCTTGCTTCTCCCAAATAGTGGGCGCGAGCGATTTCGGGTGAGGAGGGCATGTTTTGAAATAGTGGGCACGAGCGATTTCGGGCGAGGATGGCGTGTTTTGAAATAGTGGGCGCGAGTGATTTCGGGCGAGGAGAGCGTGTTTTGAAATAGTCAGCGCGAGCGATTTCGGGCGAGGAAGGGTGTTTTGCCGCCCATGGTTTATGAATTATTCGGCACATGTCATTTAGGACAAGGAGAAGGCGCGCTTGGATGAAGTTACGAACCTACCCTTGATGTACAACGGGCCAATTGATGTGTGTCCCACATAGGCCGGTAATTTCGCGTCTCCCATTTATTTGCTCGGGCGAATTCCACCGAGCAGAGGGTGTTTAGCGGCTCGTTCAAATTTTGGGAGAACGAGCATCCATATCTACCTTACCAAGTCGATTCCAATCAAATTTTGACATATTAGCTTGTGACTTCTTTTTTAGATGGAGAGATGATGCTCGGGACTAATGTGTTTTTACATGCTTGTTGCTTACGATTTACTACGTGGCAAATAGTTAACTCACTCAAAAATGGGCATCAGACCCAAAATGAAATAGCTCGATTCAATGAAATAGCTTGTTCACCAGGTCAAAAAAGCGAACTAAATCCAAAATTGAACACCTCAATCAAGTAGCATGTTGTATAGTATTATAGTACTACATGAACATGTTGAAAGTCAAATTAATGAACTTGTTTGATATGCATATCTCCATTCATGTGTGGATTGCACATAACATGTTCTCCAATCTAAATATTTGAATGCAAGTTTATATCGAAACATGGTTTATATCAGTCTTTGATTAATAAAACACGACCTCCCCCTCTCCCGGACTCGTGCTCTCTCTCTTTCTCGCCGACAATCTTCAATTTTGTCGCACTCATCCAACACACAAACCTTGTTGGTCCCTCTCTCTCTCTCTCTTTGTGTGTGCGTGGGGGGGGGGGTCTTTCTAGTTCACATGCATATATACTCCATGTATAGGTCTCTCTCGCACACTATGTATGATTCTCTAGTCCAAGCTAAATATCTTGGGTGCACTCATCGTACGCACACAAATTCCCTGGCTCGTTGCCTGCAACTCCCTCACGCACCACTCTGTTGTCTCGGAGCTCTTCCCTCCCTCTCTCTCTCTCAAACTCTCCATCTCCCTGGGTCACACATACACATGCATATCTCACCCACACTCGATAGACCCATCTAAAACTCTATCTCTCTCCCTCGTTCTCTCTCCATCTCACACGCACACACACACACACAATCTCATGCCTATCCAAGTATGATGGTCTCTCACTCAATTGTAGGCACACGCAGACCCCCTATATGTATATGACTAGCTAATTCTTAGTCTCCATCACAAACATGTGCATGGTCTATCTCGATTTCTCTCGGGGCATCTTTCTATCGCACACGCACCTTGTCCCTCGATCTCCCACCCATATAGTCCCCTCACGATCTCGAGGTGATCTCTCTATCACAAACACACCCTCTCTCCCTCCCCATGCGTCCATCTTCTCCATGCATCCCTTTCGACCTTTATTCCTTGTTACGGAGACCTCTATTGGACAAATGCTATAGGGGGTGTTTCTCTCCGTTACAAACAATCATGCACTAGCTATCTTCGTGTATCTCCTCACCTTGAGTTTCTATCTCAGAGATGCATGCTGATATGTTTGCATAAGAAATGAACACTCTCTCTCTCTCTAATTTATCGTTTGTTATCCCTTTCTCTTTCACACACATACTCGTTTTGCACACTCACTCATTCTCCGTCACACGCACTTGATTTCTCTCGACTTAGGCACTCTCTTCGGTCCAGAGCATATAGATTTATTGGAAAGTAAAACATCACAACGTTTGACCATGTATGTGTAGAAAAACATTTACATCTATAACGGCAAACATATACCATTAGATTCATCATGAGATGTAGTTTCTTATGATGTATCTTTGGTATTGTACATATAAATAATATGTGCATAAACCTAGTGAAAGTTTCCAAAGACTTCTAAAAAATTTATATGCACTGCACTATCGAGCTAATGGAATATCTCTTTCCCCCTCTCAGCTATCTAACGCACCACTCAGCCTTATCGGGGCTCCTCTATCTCTCTCAAACTTTATATCTCCCTGGTTCACACATACACATGTCTGGCTCATGCTACATAGACCCATCTAACACTGTCTACCCTTGTTCTCTCTCTATGTGACACGCACCCCCCTAAGTACCATAATCCCTCACTCCATCATAGGCGCCTACACTCCCCCCTAAGTATGACTATCTCTCACTAGCCATCAGGAACACACGTATTGTCTCCTTCCATCCATACGTCTATCTCGATATCTCTCAGGGTATCTTCTATCGCGCACACACCTTGTCACTCAATCTCCCACCCATGTAGTCCCATCACGATCTCCAGGGGATCTCTCTATGACAAACATACACTCTCTCCCCCCATGTCTGCATTTTATCCGTACGTCTCTCTCGACCTCTCTCCCTTGTTTGTCAGACCCCTCGTGGCCACGTGCTAGGGGTCTTTCTCTCTCAGTTGCAAACAACCACACACTATCTCCTCACCTTGCTTCCGCTATCGAAGATGCATGTGTGATATGTTTGCATAAGACACACACGCTTTTTCTCTACTTTTATCGTGTGTTGTCCATGTCTCTTTCACACATGCACACACACTTTTTTTAGTCACTCTTTCTCTCTCTCTCTCTCTCTCTCTCTCTCTCTCTCTAGTTAGGTACTCTATCATGTCCATAAGCATATGGATGTTTTGAAGAGTCAAACCTCAGAAAAGTTTGACCAGGTATATGTGGAGAAAAACATTTACATCTGGAACAATCATTAGATTCATCACAACATGTACTTGCTTCATACTATCATTTATCTTTGGTATTGTAGATACAAGTAATTTCTTCATAAACTTGGTCAAAGTTTCAAAAGTTTGACTTAAAAAATGTAGGCACTACATTATCGAACGAAGGGAGTAGCTCTTTCTCTCTCTCTGCTATCTCTCAGGAGCCTCCCCTCTCACTCGAACTCTCTATACTGAGGGATTATACGGTCACTGTGTCAGTGTATAGCTCTGTATATTGTTTTGTTGATTGGTCAACTAGTCCACATGCTGCCTTGTCAGCTTGTGTTTTCTATATTCGTGTGCTGGCCCATGTGGAAACGGGTGAAAATAACTAAACTAGAGGCCCAATTGACACGCGGTGAAGTAAACAAAGTTGAAACCACTCGGGGTAGCACCCCGCACACTGGTAAATTGAGGGCACACTTCTTCTGCGTGAAGGACGCACTCACTATGACGCCCCGAGACCGACGCTTCAGAAGACATCTAGCTATTCTGAGTTTTGCCATGTGTTTCTTTTGTGCTTGCTCTTTTATTTTTGCATTGCATCATGTCATCATGTCATCATGCCATTTAATTTTTAAAACTCATCTAAATAAATCGTATGGATCTTCGGTCCATTTAAATTGAGGAAACTCACATGGTGGGTTCTCTTTAAAACATACCCTCCCGATATTTAGGGAGATACTATAAAATATTCCATTGTTTTGGAATCACCCATGAACCCACTTACATATTATATCCCTTGGCCTTTTCTTCTTCAAGTTTTGGCTCTCTAACCTTGCCAATATGTCTTTCATCATTTTCCGAAGCTCCACCAAAAATCCGAACATTTTTGGACCTTCCTTTTATCAAGTCCTAGTTCAAACCCATTTGAATTAAATTCAAATCAGTTTGAATTTAAATCTTTCAATCATGCCTCTTTCTATTTTTCTTGGAACGAGCATATTTTTGCGAGTCCAGGAAAATAATCCCCTTTCCCAAAATTCTATTTCTACCTTCCTTTCTTCTCCTTTTCTTCCTTGATTTATTTTCTATTTTCAGAAAATAAAAGAGAGGGAGAAGAAGCCCTGCAGCCAGGCTAGCCTTCCTAACCTCCTAAAGCCCAGCCGGCCGGCCTCTAAGGCCCAGCCCACCTAGCCCCTCCTAACCCTAGCTAACCTAGCCCGACCCTGCATCCCTCCTCGTCCTTCCTCAGCGCCGCACCCGATCCCCTCGCATGTTGCACGCACACACGCACGTCGCCAGGGAGAGGATCCCATGATCCTCCCGCATCTTCCATCGATCCCCATCTCCTCCCTCGCGCAGCCCTCAATTCCCTTCCTCTCCTCGCATCTCCGCACCACCGCATCGGCCTCCTCGCCGTCGTAGCGCCCTCCTTCATCAGTCCCGCGCCCGGCCTCCGCGACCCCATCAGCGCGGCCAACTCCGGCGGCCCTCAGGACATGGCGCCGCCTTGTGCTCCTCCCGCGCCCTTCCATCTCTCTCCTCCACTCCCTCACGTGCAGCTTTCCTCCCGCCTCCTTCATCTCCTGCGCGCCCACACCGTGTGCGCCGCCGCCTTGCTGCCTCCTCCCCGCCGTTGCCTCGCCAGGACACCACACCTCAGCCATCCCCGAGCGCCACCGCCTTGCTCCGTCGCCCTGCTCCCTTCTGCGTGTGTTGCTCTGCCCCTGCTGGCGTTGCTCAACTCCGGCGGCCCCGTCGCCTCTGCTCCCGAGCACCGCACGCCCAACCACCTCGTCCGTCCCTGCGGCCTCCTCCTCGTCTGCTCCCTCTCTGGCGCCCGTTTCCAGCCCCGGCCGCCCTCTGCCTTGGGCTCAGGTAGCAGCCATGCCCATGCTGCTGCCTTGCCTTGCTCGCGCCAGCCCCCTTTTGCGTTGCCTTGCTGCTGTCAACTGAAGCCTTTTTTTGTGATGTTCTGTCTTGGATCCCGTCAAGACCGCCTCGAGTTCGACTACGACGTGTACGACTACATCCAAGGTGGATTTCGTCAAGTACCCCTTCGGATCGCCAAGGACATCTACGAAAACGTGTACCACTACCGTCGACCCTCGAAGACCCCGCGAACCCCGAACATCTACGGAACTTGAACAACTACTTCCACTACGATATGTACCACTACCGTCGCCACGTGAACAACTACTTCCCGCTCCGAACTCGTTCCGCCCGGAAACGCTCGCTTCAAAGGTATAACCCCGAGACGACCGCGATGAGATGCCCTTGCATGTATGAGTTGTACGATATGTTTGCACCGTGCCCGTTTGTTTCATGCACGTTCCTCGTTTGCCATGCTGTCGACCCGTGGGAACCCGGAATCCGGGATCACCCCACCATCCTTGCATGACACGCATCCGCACGCCTCCTTTTGCACCGGTATCTCCGTGAGCTACCGGAACTGATATGTTGCCGTGGCATCATTTTCGGATATGTTGTCGTGGCACCATTTTTTGTTTCGCCGCCGTGGCACCCTTTTTCCTTCCGCCATGGTGACAAATGCTTCATAACATGCTCATGTCAACGTTTCATAAAAAAATGCATAAACTTGCATATGTCATCCGCATCATGATAACAACATTTAAATGCTTAAAATTGTGTTTGCATTAAATTGCTAAATGTCACGTGGGGATTACCGAAATTGTTGTTTGTTGTTCCGGCCTCATTTAAACTTGCTTAAATTGTTAGTTTAATTATGCTTCACCTCTTGCCATGTTTAACAACATTTAATATTGCTGTGTTACTAACCGAGAGTTAAACTAAATAATTGATGTGGTGTTCCGTCAATATGCAACTCGTTGCATATTGAGCTCCACTTAAATTGTAGTGTTGTTTGCTTTACTTTCCCATGCCATCCTCATTAAACCAGACTTGCATCATCCTTGGTTGTGCATCATGCCATGCTTATGTGATGGTTGTTTACCATATCGTTTGCTTGTTTCCGGTTTGCTTCTCTCGTTAGCTTCGGTTTCGTTCCGGAGTTGTGAGGATTCGTTCGACTACGTCTGTTTGTCTTCTTCATGGACTCGTTCTTCTTCTTTGCGGAATCTCAGGCAAGATGACCATTACCCTTGATATCACTTCTATCTTTGCTTGCTAGTTGCTTCATTCTATCGCTGTGTTGCGCTACCTATCACTTGTCTACCATGCCTCCCATATTGCCATGTCAGCCTCTAACCTTTGACACCTTTCCTATGCAAACCGTTGTTTGGCTATGTTACCGCTTTTGCTCAGCCCCTCTTATAGCATTGTTAGTTGCAGGTGAAGTTGAAGATTGCTCCATGATGGACAGGATTATGTTGGGATATCATAATATCTCTTATTTAATTAATGCATCTATATATTTGGTAAAGGGTGGAAGACTCGGCCTTATGCCTGGTGTTTTGTTCCACTCTTGCCGCCCTAGTTTCCATCATACCGGTGTTATGTTCCCGCATTTTGCGTTCCTTACGCGGTTGGGTGATTTATGGGACCCCCTTGACAGTTCGCTTTGAATAAAACTCCTCCAGCAAGGCCCAACATTGGTTTTAACATTTGCCACCTAAGCCTTTTTCCCTTGGGTTCTGCAGACTCAAGGGTCATCTTTATTTACCCCCCCAGGCCAGTGCTCCTCCGGGTGCTGGTCCAAACTGAGCGATGTCCGGCGCCCCCTGGGCAATCAGGGTCTATGCCTACCCGACGTCTGGCTCATCCGGTGTGCCCTGAGAACGAGATATGTGTAGCTCCTATCGGGATTTGTCGGCACAGCGGGAGGCTTTGCTGGTCTTGTTTTACCATTGTCGAAATGTCTTGTAAACCGGGATTCCGAGTCTGATCGGGTCTTCCTGGGAGAAGGTCTATTCCTTCGTTGATCGCGAGAGCTTATCATGGGCTAAGTTGGGACACCCCTGCAGGGTATAATCTTTCGAAAGTCGTGCCTGCGGTTATAGGCAGATGGGAATTTGTTAATGTCCGGTTGTAGATAACTTGACACCAGATACGAATTAAAACGCAACAACAGCGTGTGTAGCCGTGATGGTCTCTTCTCGGTGGAGTCCGGGAAGTGAACACGGTTTTTGGTTATGTTTGACGTAAGTAGGAGTTCAGGATCACTTCTTGATCATTGCTAGTTCACGACCGTTCCATTGCTTCTCTTCTCGCTCTTATTTGCGTATGTTAGCCACCATATATGCTTAGTCGCTGCTGCAACCTCCCCACTTTACCCCTTTCTTTCCCATAAGCTTAAATAGTCTTGATCTCGCGGGTTTTGAGATTGCTGAGTCCTCGTGACTCACCAGATACTATCACAACAGTTGCAGGTGCCGATGATACCAGTGCAGATGATGCAACCGAGCTCAGATGGGAGCTCAACGAAGATCTTAGTTGTTGCTATGTTTCGTTTCATGTTGATCAGTAGTGGAGCCCAGTCGGGGCGATCGGGGATCTAGCAGTTGGGTTATCTTCTTTTCTTTTGGCTTCGTCCGTATTCGGACTATGTGTGTACTCTGAATGATGTATGAATTAAATGTTCATTGTGTGAAGTGGCGATTGTAAGCCAACTCTTTATCCCAGTCTTGTTCATTACATGGGATTGTGTGAAGATGACCCTTCCTGCGACAAAACCACAATGCGGTTATGCCTCTAAGTCATGCTTCGACACGTGGGAGATATAGCCGCATCGTGGGTGTTACACTCACGCACACTTCACCGTTGCACGGCGGCATGCATAGAAGGACGCACTCGTGCACACCAGCACACAACACACACTAGCACACGTATACACTGGCATCACCACCGGCTGAGATGGACGGCGAGGCAGCCAACAAGCGGAGGCAGCTCAAGCCAAGACCACATCCGGCAAGCCTGGACTTCATCAGCAACCTCCCCGATGACATGTTGCTCGTCATCATCAGCCTCCTCCCCACCAAATCTACCGTGCGGACCACCCTACTCTCCCGGCGGTGGCGCCCCCTCTGGCATTGCGTCCCCCTCAACCTCACCGTTGATAGCTGCCTCTGCGACGGGGATTGCAAACGCATGGCCGCAGTCTCCAAGATCCTTTCATCGCACCCTGGGCTAGCCAGACGCCTTGACATCCGCATGTTCAGTACCAACTGCAAGGTCCTAGCCGAGTTCGATGGGTGGTTCTTATCCCCCGCCCTAGATTAGATCGAGGAGCTCAGATTTGAAGCTGGACGATGTCGCTCTCTGCCGCGCTCCGCCTCATGCCAACGCTGCACCGCGCCAGCTTCAGCTCCTGCTATCTTCCCAAGATTAATGTCGTGCCCGCCCTTCTTCTCCCTCAACTCAATGAGCTCGACCTCTTCAACGTTGGCATCTCTCAGAAGGCTATGGAGCACCTGCTCCATAGTTGTACTGTGCTCGAGTACCGTCATCTCAACAGATCCACCGGTTCATTAGCCTCCACATCGCCTCGACGAATCTATGATGGATTTATGTGTCTTGCTGGCCCCGTGTCTTGCTGGCCCCGCAACAAGACATCAGTTGGGAAGAGATCACTCCAGCTGTTCCACGTTATGGGGAATGCGCCTTTCCTTGAGATATTGCTTGTATCTGATCTAGAAGGTCCAATAAAAATCAGGGTCATTGACACGCTGAAATTGATAGCGTTGGTGTACTCATCTGCCAAATTCTCCAAACTCTTTATTGGATCCATAATCGTTCAGATACAACACTCATCTTCTTCTCCATCTTCTTGAAGTTCACATTTTTAAATTTCTTCTTGATGTATTTACGACTGTCATCCAAAAAATGATTCCCACAAGCTTGACCCAGTCTATGCGCATAGTGAAGATCTTGACAATAAAATCTATCGGCCCCAATCTGGATCAAGTTGTTGGATTCCTTACACGCTTTCCGTGCATGGAGAAGCTACTCACCGAGGTGAAACTTCTTTCCTATTAGTAAACGGTAATCACAACGTAGCTCAATTTTTTTTCATAATTTTCCCAAATTACGGTGACAAGTGTAGTGTTCAGAACTGCATCTACGCACTGCACGGAAAGAAATGTTTTTAGTATTTTTGCTCACGTGATCACCTGCATCGTTTTTTTGTTGTACTACTACTATAGTAGCCTAGGCTAGTCATAGTGGCAAGTAACTTAGACTAGTAACTCTATGGTTACCCTAAGAGCAAGTGCTACCTCCGTCCTGGTTTACTCTTCCTATTTTGTAGTATCAAAATTTGACCATAGATTGAACTGACAAAATGTTAATGCATGTCACTAAAAATTATATCATTGGATTCGTATTTGAACATAATTTCAAATGGTATAATTTTTGGTAACATGCATTGGCATTTTCTTAGGTAAATATATGGTCAAAATTTTACACTAAATACGAGGTAGTAGAAAAGTGTGCTATAACGACCCTCCACTATGTAGGCCAAAACACGTGCCAAATTCACTTGTGATGCATTTGGCATCAATGCCCCTCCATTGCTCACCTGGTGCCCCAATCTGGATCACCTACTTTGCTCCGGTGCCAAATTAACTCACGCAATGAAAAAAACTTGTGTGGGAGAGGGATAGGACTGAGGCAATAAAAACACTTGTTTGGGAGAGTGAGATGCTGGTATAGTTGGTTTGATTGATTTGTTTATACATGTGGGTCTGTGTGCACAACGGTGCCAAATCTCTCACATCGCTAGAGCGGTGCCAAAATCTTTTGATTGGACATCGATGCGTATTATGTGGCATACTTTTGAGAAATATGGCATCGGCCACATAGTGGAACGCAACAAATGCCCAAGCTCTTCACGTGCTCCTAGGTAAATGAGAGGAAACAGAGAGAGAGAGAGAGAGTCAAAAAATATCACTAGCCAGCCAACCCTATCGTATACCTTGTTTCAAAAAAAACCTATCGTATGAGCGAATGCTATTGGTACCTCTTGATGACATGACAATCTTATACAGCTAGCTGCTCTAATATGTTCCCTTCATTTGTAGAAAAAAAGACCCAAAAGTGAAAAATGTGTTGCACTATAACAATCTCATCGAATGCCTTGATCTCTATTTTATAGAAGTTGATTTGATCGACTACCGATGTAGCACATCTGAGATTAATTAAATTGGTTGGGTTCTTTGTTCTAGAGGCAAGTGTGCTCAAGGTAATGAGGTTTGGTGTTCTCTAGCACAACAATGAATGGCATGTTTATCACCGCAAGCGTCTAAGCCTAAATGACAAAGTCTCCGCAGAAGCTGGATTTGTTTTTGAAACATCAAGTGGCCAGAGATTCGAATATTTATTTGCCCATTAGTGACTTGTTAGGGCGGTGGATTTTAGTTTGTACGATAATGCTGCATCCACCTAAAGTAACGAAAGTTCTTACGTAAACTTCCTAGTAATTCCCCCTTCGTAGGTGCAGCATTACTCCTAACATTTGTAATATCAGTTTGAAACTTGTAATATTGCCGTGTCCTATTCCTGCATTTTCAAAATCCTGTGAATCAAAGAGGTCCTGAGTTAGTGATGATGTTGTGCCTACCATCTTTCACCAATAGCCGTCGGATATAGATATGACGCATACAAACCAAACTTCTGCAGTTTTGCAAAAATATGTCGCACTTGTTCCCTATTTACAAACAACTCCTTGTCTCTCACAATCATCCTTATCTCCTCCCCACCACATCTAGAAGGCCATGGGAAAATCTGGCGCGATGGCCGCTGCCGACGCTGTCGGGGAAACTGATCCACAAACACCTATGGGGCCGGCGGACCGGGCCCCTTTCGGTTCGGCGGGGGGCGGAGGTCGCATGAAGAGCAAATCGAGGCGAGGCACACGAGCAGTTTACCCAGCTTCGGAGCTCTCCGGAGAGATAACACTCCTACTGCTGCTTGTCTAGTTGTATTATCTGGTGTTCTTGCTCTCCAGCGAGAGAGTGTGATGTTTTCTGGGCTACGAATGAATCGAAGCAAACTGTCCGAACCTCCCCCCCCCCCAACCCCCTCTACGTTGCGCATGGGCCTCCTTTTATACGCTAAAGGGGTCACCGACAGGTGGCAACGCAGAGGAGGGTAAAAACATAAAAAGCGAGGTAGGTGATACAGTTGCTTGTACAGTGCACCCTACCTAACCCTGACGGCAGGGGACAAGGGCATTAAATTCCCGTCTGAGTCGCCCGCACAGTGCAGAAAAGGACCGTTAGGGGCGCCACCGTTCGCCATGATGGCGATCTTGTCAGCTTCGCATGCCACTGCGCCCCGCTGGCTGCACAGCCTCCTGCCACGCGCGCCCGGCGAGGCCCCCAGAGCGACACGTTGGTGGATGCGCTAGAGCGTGGGCGCAGAGTGGCCGCCTGCCACGGCAAGCGCCTTGCCGCTGTTGTTATCTCGCCGGGTCCAGAAGCTCGTCGCTCACCGGGCCTCGGGGTACCTTATTTAGTCTTCCCGGCAAGCTCCTCTTGCCGGGGCCTTGTTGTCTTGCCGGAGCGCGTGGCGCGTCGCGGCAAGTTCCTTGGAGCGCCTTGGTTGGCCTTCCCGGCAAGCTCCTCTTGCCGGGATCTTGTCTCCTTAGCTTAAATAATTTGTTCTTGGATGGCTCCAAGGGAACCTTGGGGGATCTTGGCGTTCGCCCGACAAGCCTTTGCCGCGGGGTGCTGCAACTGCCCGTGCACAAGTTCGGGGTACTAGGGTACCCCTATTCTAGTACACCGACAGGAGCCCCTGGCCTGGGCCAGACACGGTGCCGAGCGCTGTTGGGCCAGGCCCAAGACAGGGCACGGGCACACGCGGGCTGGGCCACGCCAAATCTTGCTCCGTATCCACCGCGCTCTCCCATAACGGCACGCGTTGAATGCGGCATCGTGGGAGAGATCGTGGGTGGTTGTTTATTTGGAAGGCTGAAACGTCCGCCCCGTCCCTCTTTATAAGCAGAGGAAACAGAGGCAGTTCGTTCCCCCTCGCTGGTTGCTGCTACTCCTTCTTCACAAACTCCGCCGCTCCCCCCTTCTTCTCGCAGCCGAGAGAGCAGCGCTCTGTCCCCCCCCCCATTGCCACCAGCATCACCACGCCGTCGACCTTCCCCACCACCTCCACCATGGCCCCGAAAGCCGACAAGGGAAAGGGTGTGAAGTCGGCTGAGGCGCAGCGGCTCGCGGCGCTGCGGAAGGAGCAGGCGATCTTCACCCCACAGCTCGGTGTGCAGGAGCTGAGGGAGTACTTCTACCTCTTTTGGGCGACGGAGACGCGTGCGCATCCGCGCACGAGGGTACTCCCGGCCGCTGCCTCGGAGTTGGCTCCAAATGGGTACCCGTTCTTCCCGCTATTCTTCTACTGCGGGCTCTGCCCGCCCTTCTCGGAGTTCTTTTGTGACATTATGAACACATATGGCTTCCGCCTCCTTGACTTCACCCCAATGCTGTCCTGACCATGGCAGTTTTCGCACACTTGTGCGAAAACTTTGTCGGAGTCCACCCTAGTGTTGCCCTTTTCCACCACTTCTTCATACCTCGGGTAGAGAGAGGAGAGCCGCTTACCAGAGGGATTGCCTGGGTCTCGAGAGTCGGCAAGAAAGAGGCGTACTTGGAGGGTGAGCTCCACAGCAAGTGGGAGGAGTGGAGAGCGGAGTGGTGCTGGATCGTTGAGGAGAATCCTCAGCCCTTCACCGCCGTGTGCCAAACTCCAATAGTGCGCGTCAATGACTGGAGCAACGTGGCCCCGGAAGACGAGAGGCTGAAGATTGCCATCACTAGGATTCTTTGCCTTAGGCTTGCCGGGCTCATTGTAGGTGCTGTCGGGGCAGATTTCCTCCGCCGCCGCATTGCCCCCCTGTAGGAGAGGGGGAGGCCCGCCTGGGAATTCAAGAATTCGGCGGACATCATGAGGCTGCGGCCGGGCCTCAACTACAACTTCACCGTCTTGGAGTTGGACGCAATGCTCATGGAATTATTCAAACGCGACCCCCAGCACCCATTCACACTGCCGAGGGGCATAGTTCCTTTGTGCAATAACTCTTCGCTTGACCGGATCCGCGCCATGATGCCGTTGTGTGATTCACACGGCATCGTCCCAACTTGGCAAGAGCCTGCGGATGACGTTGTGCGAGCGTTCTTCGACACCTTGGAGGAAGTGCCGGTCCGCGCTGACGAGCAGAAGAGCCTCACCCGTGACACCACCGACGAGGAGCTACAGCTCATCGCTACTAGGGCGGAAGAGGCTGCGGCCGCAGCTACTGCGGGTGTGTTTGGGTTTACTGTGGAGGAGGCGGAGGCTGCAGAGGCGGCAAACCTTGCCGAACGCGCGGAGTTCATGGGCGAGGAGGAGCCTGCCGGTTCCGAAGCCGAGCCGAGCGAGGCCGGCGAGGAGGAGGCTGAGCCTTCAGAGAACTTGCCGCAGGCGGAGCCCCCGGCCCCGCCAAGGAGGCGCTTTCGCAGGGCCGGGGACGCAGCGGGGCGGCAGCCGGCTCCACAGCCACTGAGCCGCGTGACGCGCTCTACCGCGACAAGAAATGTTGCCGCGGGAGCGCCTCACGCAACAGCGGCAACTGGAGCGGGATCTTCCCGGGCCACTGCCACTGCCCCCGCCAAGCGGGCACAGGATCCTACTCCTCCACCTCGCCGCACCGGAGGAGGGCCAGACTTCGATCTTTCCGCGCTCAGCTCCGACGAGGAGGAAGAAGAGTGAGTTTCTTTGGTGCTCTTGTAGTTCTTCAATCTTGCTGTTTATATCTTGTATCTGACTTGCTCCAATCTGGACTCCTTTCTTTTCAGAACACTGGCCCAGAGAGCGGCGAAGAGGGCCAAGGCCGCGGTGATCGTCATCGAGGATGACCCCATCGTGTCAGCAGGAGGTGGGCCCGAGACCACCTTGACGGACCCGGCAATTACCCCTCAGAGCAGCCCCCAGCGCAGCCCCCAGCGTAAGTTCATAGTTTAGCCTTCATCTGCCGGGCGCGCTTGAGTGCTTTTTCCTTTGTTGATATCTTGCTTGTTGACTTGTGCAGGAGCAGAGCAGCCTCATCAGGAGCGCCCGGAGGCTGGTCCCGAAGTGCCACCTGCTTCGACTGCGCCGCCAAGGGAGGAGTCCCCGGCAAGGGAGCGCTCTCCGGCAAGGGGGGACTCTCCGGCAAGGGACAGCACTGCTGATCCTGCGGCGACCGAGGCCGCAACTGAAGATCTTGGCGCAGGTAATCCACTTGCCCAGAAACTTTCCCTTTGGTTCTGCTTCTTCCGTTTTTCCTTTCTTGGATTTTTGATTGATTTTCCTCCCTTCTTCATTCTTCAGACCCATCTACGGCTGAGCCAATGGAGATAGAGGGCGCCGGCGAGGAAGGTGCCGGTGCTGATGAGACCGCCGGCGAGGAGGCCGCCGGGGCTGCTGCTGCGGAAGCCGGCGACGGGTCGGGCGATCGCGCTGACGACCTTGAGGCCGTAGGAGCGCCAGGCGCTGCGCCCACCGCCGAACCCTCTGCCTCTTCTGCGGAGCCGGGCTCCGAGGAGCCCCAGCCCGGCGCCTACTTGAAGGCCGGTGACAATATCTTCATCAAGCTACCCTGGGCGTTGAGCTCCAGGGCGCCGGTCGAGGGGGAGACTTTTGACGGGGAGGTGCTCGCCTCTGCTGGACTGTCATTGGTTGACGCGCCCGGCAGCAGCAGCGGCGAGCCTGAGGAGGAGCAGCTGCTGCGGAAGCTGCTGTCACTCTACCGCACCCGGCAAGCCAAGCTGGCTTCCCGGGAAGCGCTTGTCGCGAAGGCGGGAGTTGACATGGAAAAGCGCGCGGAGGAGCTCCGGGGCCAAAATCAAGAAGCTCTCCGGTCCCTGGCGCAGGAGCGGGAGCGAGTCGACGAGGAGCGCACGGCCTTTCTTCTCGAGAAGGCCGAGGCTGAGGAGGAACAAAGGCTGGCTACCGAGAAGCAGTCCACGCGGGAAGGTGAACTAGTGCAGCGGAAGGCCAACCTCGACAGCTACGAGGAAGAGCTCGCCGAGCGTGAGCAAGTACTTGGCGGGGCGCTCAAGGAGGCAAAGGACGCCGCGGCAACTGCAGAGGCTGCCAAGAAAGAGCTAGAGGAGAAGGTGGCGCAGCTGGAGGCCGATATTGGGAAGAGCGGCGAGGAGCTTGCCGCGCTCAAGCGTGAGCGTGAGAAGGATGCTGCCACCCACGGTGAGCTGCAAGGCCTTCTCGCTGAGAGGGGCAAGGAGCTCAGCGCCGCCAAGGATTCCAAAGCAGACCTGGAGCTGAAGCTGGCCACGCTGACGCAGACGCTGGAGGCCGCCAAGGAGCGAGAGAAGACCTTGTCGGAGAAGGTCAAGGCTGACGCGGCGCTGCTGGAGAGCATTGCAGTTACCGAGAACTCGTTCAGAGACACAGTGGAGCACTGGACCGAGGGTCTGGTGAACACTGCCGCAGTCATCAACGAGGAGCTGGCGCAGCTGGGGATGGAGGACTTTGGGTATGCTTCCGATGAGAGTCTTCAACCCAGCGCCAAGCTCAGCCTATTCTTCAAGGACGTGGCGACGGCACTCCAGCGGCTCCGGGAGAGGATCCCGAAGCAGCTGGTCGACGAGTCGCGCAAAATCTGCGCCGGGGTTCTCCAGAAGGTGCTGATGAAGGTAGCCTTCTGCAATCCAGGCCTCAACTTCACCAACGTCCTCAGGTCCTTGCCGCCTGACGCCGATCTGGATGCACTCAAGGCCCTTGTCGCACCCATTGTGGACAAGGTGAGCGAGATCAAGAGAGTCGAGGGCGGACGCGTAGATTAGGCCGCCCATTTCTTCTTTTCCCTTGTCGCTGCTAATCATGTTTATGAAAACAGTCTGTTAGAGCTGTGGCAAGTTATCTTGTAATTTAACTTTATTTCTGTCTATCAATTGCTATGTTATTTCCTCTACTAGATTCCCTCCTTTGTATGTTATTACCCTACGCTTCTAGGGAACTTGTCGACGCAGGCGCCCGAGCCGCGAGCCCTGAGTGCGGAACTTCAGCAGCCTGCTGGCGGCGCTGCTTCCGACAAGAAACCTTGTCGCGACTAGATGCAGCACATTTAAGCTGTTGAGCGGACTCGAAACAAAGTAAGGGCGCAACTAGCCACGAGTTGGTTCCTCCGCGCACAGGTTTTCCATACAAGGCAGGGTCGTTCGAGGAAGATAACTCAAAAAAATTTTAAAAAGTGATTGCTCAAACTTTGGCAACTTAGCTTTTCTGTCATTTGCTTCCTGGTAAGGCAAGTCTTTGCTTGAACGATGCCTGGCCCATACCACAATCTTCTCCTTCCCCCCCGGCAAACTTGTGTGCGAGAGAACCTTCTTTTCCTTTAAAAGAAAAAGAAAGAAGAGAAAATAATAATATGGAGCTCTTCGGCTCGTTACTGCTTACCGGATGTAGGTGCTGCACAAAGTGTCAGATAATCGCATGCAAGAAAGGAACTAACGCATGAAATGGACAAGCTGTGCGGAGCACATGGGGTTTTACTTATGCACGGGATCTGCGCCCGGCTTTGTACAAAGGATTACATGCAACAGCGGCAAGACTTATACAAAAGGTGGTTGCTGGAACGGGTTCCGGCAACCGCGCCTTATGGGAATAACTTACGAAGATGTTCTATGTTCCAGGAGTTGCTCACCGGAATGCCATCTTCGGTCTCAAGGCGGACAGCGCCAGGCCTTGTGACTCGTCTCACCCGATAAGGGCCTTCCCACTTCGGCGTCAACTTGTTGGAATTCTTGGCGGACTGAACGCGCCGAAGAACAAGGTCGCCTTCCTCGAAGCTTCTGGCTTTAACTTTGCGGCTATGATAGCGGCACAAAGCTTGCTGGTATCGAGAAGCTCGTACAGCAGCCTGAAGACGATCTTCCTCAAGGAGCAGCGCGTCGTCTTGCCGCAGCTGTTCTTGCTCAAGCTCATCATAAGCGAGCACTCGAGGAGATCCGTATACGAGTTCCGTGGGGAGAACTGCCTCTGCTCCATAGACTAGAGCGAAAGGTGTCTGGCTAGTGGCTCGATTTGGCGTCGTTCTGATCGACCAAAGAACCACCGGCAGCTCCTCGATCCAGTTGCTTCCGCACCTGTGCAGCCTGTCGAAAGTTCTGGTCTTGAGCCCGCAGCACTTCAGCATTTGCCCTCTCTGCTTGACCCTTGCTTCTTGGATGAGCAACAGAAGCGAAGCAGACCTTGGCGCCAAGGTCTTGGACGTACTGCATGAAGGTGCGGCTCGTGAATTGCGTGCCGTTGTCGGTGATGATCCTGTTAGGGACCCCGAAATGGCAAACAATTGACCTGAAGAACTTGACTGCTGACTGTGCTGTCACCTTCCTCACTGGCTGCACTTCCGGCCACTTTGTGAACTTGTCGATTGCGTCGTACAAGTACTCAAAGCCCCCGACAGCTCGGGGGAATGGGCCGAGGATATCGAGCCCCCAGACCGAAAATGGCCAGGATAAAGGGATCGTCTGGAGAGCTTGAGCTAGCTGGTGTATCTGTTTGGAGTGGAACTGGCACGCTTCACACTTGGTTACTTGTGCAGTTGCATCCTGGAGGGCTGTCGGCCAAAAGAAACCTTGCCGGAAAGCTTTGCCGGCAAGTGCTCTTGCACCAATGTGGTGGCCACATATGCCTCCATGTATCTCCGCCAACAGCTTTTGTCCATCTTCCCGGCGAATACATTTCAATTTCACACCGTTGAGTCTTCTTCTGTATAGTATGCTATCGACAAACTGGTACATACTTGACTGCCAGGCTACTCTTTCCGCTTCTTCTTGTTCTTCGGGAAGTTCTCCTATCTGAAGGAAGTGGACAATCTGCTGTGCCCATGCTGGAGCTTGTGGCTCGACAACAAGGACTAAAGGCGCATCTGCTGCTGCGGGAACATCCGCTTCTACGGCAAGGACTTGCGGCCCTGCCAGAGCTTGATGTTCCCCGGCAAGCTTGCCGGAGCAAGACTTGTCGAGAGCGTCTGCTTCAACGGAACAAACCGTAAGGCTTGCCGGAGCAGACTGCCCCTCAGCCTCCTTGGTGTTGATCTTGGGGACTTTCTTGGCGGCGGCTTCGGGGAGCTCTGCCGGAAAGTAGTCACCGGAAACCAACTTCCTCTTCTTGCTTTGTCCAGTTGAGGGCGTTACGGATGGTTGAGTCAACTTAAGCACAAAGATCACTGGTTCCACAGGTAACTTTAGTGCGGCGCACTTTGACAGGCCATCAGCAATATCATTCTGAGCTCTTGGGATATGCTCCATTTGTAGGCCGTCAAAGTGCTCTTCTAGCTTCCTCACTTCATCAACATACGCTTCCATCAACGGACTCTGGTAGCTCTTGTTCACTTGTCGGACAACAAGCTGTGAGTCACCCCTGACAATGAGCTTCTTGATCCCAAGGTCTGCTGCGATTCTGAGACCGGCAAGCAATCCTTCATACTCCGTAGTATTGTTGGTTGCCTGCTCTTTGGGAAAGTGCATCTGGACTACGTACTTGAGGTGCTCTCCGGTGGGTGCGACAAGCAGCACGCCTGCACCGGCGCCTTGCAGCGAGAAGGCACCATCAAAGTACATCAGCCACTCTTTGCTTGCCTCTTTGACGGGGATGCTCGTTTCTGAAATTTCTTCATCTGGGGTTGGCGTCCACTCTGCTATGAACTCTGCCAATGCTCTGCTTTGGATAGTTGAAGTGCTCTCAAACTTGAGGCCAAAGCTTGACAGTTCCAGCGCCCACTCGACAATCCTGCCCGTTGCTTCTAGATTTTGCAGTATCCTCTTCAGCGAAAAGCGAGTGACGACTGTGATCTCATGTGCTTGGAAGTATTGGCGCAGCTTTCTTGAGGCCGTGAGGAGGCCGAAAAGCAACATCTGCACACCAGAGTACCTTGATCTAGCCCCCTGCAGAAGGGAACTGACAAAGTAAACTGGGCGCTGCACCATTCTCCTTGGCATCTTATCATGCTCCTGCGCAAACCCATGTTTGTCGGGACCAGAGCTTGTCGGCGAAGCCCCCTGCTTGTTGCTGGATGGGTCTGCCGTGGTTGCTGGCTCATCATCCGCCTCCCTCTCCGCCACTAACACAGCACTAACCACTTGATTGGTTGCCGCTATATACAGCAGCAACTTCTCTTGCGGCTTAGGTGCGACAAGCGTTGGAGTGGAGGACAGGTATCTCTTCAAGTCCTGCAGCGCAGCCTCCGCTTCCGGAGTCCATTTCATTGGACCTGCCTTTTTCAAAATTTTGAAAAATGGCAGGGCGCGCTCAGCAGATCTAGAGATAAACCTGCTGAGAGCAGTCACACAACCGGCAAGCCTTCGTACATCCTTGACGCGCTTTGGTGCATCGATCTGCTCAATGGCTTTGATCTTGTCGGGATTGGCTTCAATTCCCCGCTGAGACACGAAGAACCTGAGAAGCTTGCCGGAAGGGACTCCAAACACACACTTCTCGGGGTTAAGCTTGAGGTTGATCTTGCGCAGGTTTGCAAATGTTTCGTGTAAATCTTGAATCAAGGTCGCCTTGTTCTTGCTCTTGACCACTATGTCATCCATGTAAGCTTCCACATTTCTGTGTATTTGCGGCACAAAAGCATGGTGGACTACCCTTGCGAATGTTGAACCAGCATTCTTCAAACCGAAAGGCATCCGTACGAAGCAGTACGTGCCACACGGGGTGATAAATGCGGTTTTCTCTTCATCTTCTTCTGCCATGAAGATCTGATGGTATCCTGAGTATGCATCAAGAAATGAAAGCAAATCACATCCGGCTGTGGAGTCAACAATCTGGTCAATACGCGGCAAGGGAAATGGGTCTTTGGGACAAGCTTTATTAACATCAGCGAAGTCAATACAAAGTCTCCATTTCCCGTTAGCTTTGCGCACAACAACAGGATTAGCCAACCACGTGGGATGGAGCACTCCTCTGACAAGGCCTGCTGCTTCCAACTTCTTGATTTCTTCTACGATGAATTCTTGGCGCTCTACTGTCTGCTTCTTGACTCTCTGCTTGACGGGCC